>NW_009708448.1:7502-98535 GCF_000703405.1 Apaloderma vittatum | reverse complement strand
TCCGGCCGCTGCTGCGCGACGGGTGCGGGCGCGGGAGGCTGCGGGGACGGGCGGGACCATCCCGTTCTGTGCCCGGCACATTGTCACCAGGCGCTGCATTAACCCTTTTCAGGGTGGAGAGAGTGCGTGGGGCTTTTCGCTCCTTCTTTTCTCCTTTCTGTTTTTCTTTTCTGTTTTTCTTTTCTTTTCTTTTCTTTTCTTCTCTCTCTTTCACTTTTTCTTTTTTTTCTTTTTCTTCTTTTTCTTTTTCTTTTTCTTTCCCTTTTTCTTTCCCTTTTTCTTTCCCTTTTTCTTTCCCTTTTTCTTTCCCTTTTTCTTTCCCTTTTTCTTTCCCTTTTTCTTTCCCTTTTTCTTTCCCTTTTTCTTTCCCTTTTTCTTTCCCTTTTTCTTTCCCTTTTTCTTTCCCTTTTTCTTTCCCTTTTTCTTTCCCTTTTTCTTTCCCTTTTTCTTTCCCTTTTTCTTTCCCTTTTTCTTTCCCTTTTTCTTTCCCTTTTTCTTTCCCTTTTTCTTTCCCTTTTTCTTTCCCTTTTTCTTTCCCTTTTTCTTTCCCTTTTTCTTTCCCTTTTTCTTTTTCTTTCCCTTTTTCTTTTTCCCTTTCTCTTTCTTTTTTCCCTTTCTCTTTCTTTTTTCCCCTTTCTTTTTCCTTTTTCCTTTTCGTTTTCTTTTTCCCCTTTTTTTCCCTTTCCTTTTCTGTTTCTTCTTTCCCCCTTTTCCCCCCTTTCTTTTTCTGTTTCTTCTTTCCCTTTCTTTTCCTTCTTTTCCTTTTTCTTCTTTCTTTTCTTTCCCACTGTCTCTTATTTGGGGCCAACACTAACCACTGAATTTGTGACCGACTTTGTGGGGCTGAGGTCGGCGGTGCTGCCTGGGGCTCTGCGGTGCCTTCCAGCGCTCCCCGGCCACACCGGCTGGTCGCGGCGCAGGGCAGCGCAAGGACACAAAGGAAAAGGATGGTCCGAAAAGTGAGCTCGTTATTAATACAGCCCTGCTTGTAAATGAAAAATGTAACCCTTGTTAATTAACACTGTTTACATGGGGTACAAGAAACTCAAGAAATGTTTCTACAAAGGGGAAGGAACTGTTTACAAAACTCTTTCAAAAGTGTGACATATTGCTGCAGTTCCAGCACTAAAAAGCCAAACACACTTACAAGCCTTTGAAGTTGGCTGGCTGAGGCAACATTATTTGACTCGGATTCAGATATTGCTTGTGGGTATAACTAATGGCTTTTACCTAGTTAGTGGTCTGGGAGGGGCACGGGCCTGGGCGCCGTGGCCATTGGGTCCCTCCTGAGAGTCGGCGCTGGCTCCCTGCCAGCTCTGTACAATGTCAACATTGAATATTTGAATTCCCAGACTCTATTTAACAACTTTCTAAATAAATAAACTCATTGTGTGTCTGTGTTTAAAATTATTTCACCTCTTTCATGAAAGCTACAGCATCTTATTACACTGGCTTCTCAGGCTGCTTTTCCCCCTTTTCTTTCCAAACAAACACAAACAGAGCTGAGCACATTTGTTTTTTTCTTTTCTTATTTTTTTTTTTTTTTACTGCTTCGTATCTCTCCCTCTCTCCCGTTCATACTTTCTGTCTGTCTCTCACGAAGCACGAGTGGAAGCTGCTCGGACATCTCATGACGTCCTTAGTGGGACGGCTCTGTGTGCTCTGCTATCTAATCATAACTAAAACCGAAGCCTGGTTCAGCAAAGTCAGTTAAATATTAATCATTTCTAAAAGGAGGCCCATGTGAGTGCCATTGCTGCGGCGGTGCCCTGTACATACTCAATCATTTTGGCTGCTGTACCATAGGCGGGCTCCAGGGACAGCTTTCATTGTTGTTGCCATAAATGGCTATTAGTGTTCATATTCACCTATTCACCCAGTTATTTAACCGCACGTAAGCATGTGTGTATCGGTGCTTACTGTATACGTGTGCATACATGTGCATTCATGGCACACCTTGCTGTTTATGCCGTGGAGATATGTGTGTGTGTGTGTATAAAATACCTATATATGTGTGCACATACAGAGAGAAAAGCGGGTACATATGTTTGATATCTGCAATTGTAATTAATGTGTGTGCTGGTTTAGAGAGGGTTCGTGGGATGCGCAGGCTCCCGGGGTGCTTGTAGCCTCTGCACCTATGTCTGTACATCCTCACAGGCTCTGAAATGTTGTGGATGTGTACAGAGAGCACGGAGTTGATATACAGGAGCCCATACGTTGTTCCCGGGGATGCTTCCTAAATGCACTGGTTGTGCGCTTCTGTGGCGAGAGTGTTCATTGTGAAATATTTGCGGACTTTACACGTAAGTAAAGGTGTCTGGACAGAGAAAGTATTTTTGGCTGTCCTGGGGAGCACAGCTGCCTGATAAAGCCGTCTAAGTTGCAGAAGAAGAAAGTGAAATAAATTTTCTGCCAGGACAGGTACGTGGTACGGGAGGATAAAGGAAAGTATCGGTGGTTGCTCCAGCCCAGGGTGGATGAGGAAAGGGCAGTGAGACAGCAGATGGAGTTTTATACATCTCAGCTAATGAAGCCTTGCCCACAGAAGTTGCTTTGCAGTAACCTGCTTTCTAAACAAATGTACTTTAACATCGGAAGCTCCTGTTTAGACACTTAGGTTTGTGACCAAGAATTTGTGATATTTGTTTATTTAAATTTAACTAGGTTTGCTATAATTTTTGGGGCAACTCAGTGCTCTTTTGCCGTAATTTAATACAATCAGTTTTACGTAATTTCAGTTTAGTTAGGCAAGGAATGGTTCATGAAGAGCAGAAAGACATCTAATCTCATCTGGTTTTCATACAAGTGTCATCCAATAGACAGAGCTAGAACTGGACAAATGCAGATTAGAAATACAGTTTGTATTTTAAGTAGTGAAAGTATTTAACTTGTAAAACAATTTACTGAGGGCTGGGTGGATTTCAACATCACTGGAATTCCTTTGTCTTAATTAAGGTTGGCTGTTTTTCTAAAAAGATATGAGCTAATCCAAACAGGAATTAATTTAGGGAATTCCTGTAGCCCGTGTTGTACAGGGAGGGGGGCACACCAGGCCACTCTTCCTGGTTTTATAATCTATGCACCTAGTTAAAGCAGTGTCGTTTCATATGGCGGCACAAGCTCAAGGCTGGGATCACAGGAATGCACTTAAAAACTAAGTGGCCATTAAAAAACCGGGGTTCAACAAAGACAATGCAGAACTAACATCTGGCTCAAGGTCATTTCTATCCTACCTGTACTGCCGGCGTCCCCAGAGCTGTGCTGGGCTCAGGGCTGCCCTGTCCCTTCATTTAAGGGCAAAGGGAAGGAAGTTTTTTCCAAAAACGAGAAGAAGGAATAGGGTGTAGAATACAGAGAAAGGGGGTCTGGGGTCATGGAGGTTTGATTACTGTGCTGAGATGATTTCCAGTGGGTTCCTGCTGTGTTAATGTGCAGCTGGTTACTTCTGCAGTTCTTAACACCCAGAGCAATAACCAGTTTGCTGGCAGATAAACTCAGCAAAGAAATAACAAGGTGGCGAAGGGGATGAAGAAGCTAAGGAGAAGTGGATGTTGTTATTCCCAGGACTCCGTCTCTTTGCATTGCCATTTTAAATCAAAAAATTGAAATAGTCAGAGTATAAAGCAACCCTGCCTGCTCATTCATTGCCTTTACGTTCCTTCCCTTCCGTTAGCATTTCCAGGCTATAACAAGGCATTGCCTTCTCCAGTGCTGCTGGAAGAAAAGGCAGCCGCAGAGCCATATGGGAGAAGGGAAGCTAGTCTAAAATGAATGTTATATTTGATGCTAAATATGTAACAAAGAGAAAGAAACGTGAGCTAATCCAGCAATAGGAGTTGGGAAGTGAAATATAATTCATTTTATTTCAGGATTTAATATTGTGGTCTGCTCCAGTGAAGCATTGTCTTTTAAACAAGGATATATGCAATGACATAAAACCCCACTACCTTAAGGGAATGTCAAAGTTTGATCTAGAAAATAAAGGAAATTTGAAGTTAAGGCTGAAATGTACCACATGGCCTCCAAGTCCCAGGAACCACAGGAGGCAAGGAAGTTGCTAAAGGTATGGGCTGCACTTTAAACTGAGTCCAGCAACTACCAAGCTGCCAGTGCTCATTGCAGATACACGGCGCGGTTCGAGCTGGGATTTGTATAGACTGGAGAGAGGCTGGCTCAACGAGATCTGCAATGATCTCGAGTCTTTTTGGAAATCTTGTCTGATTTGTAATGAACATGGGAGTTTTATGGTGGAAGGACTGCAGGTCTGAGTTTAATTTATGCAATAGAAGTACTCTGTCCCCTTTGGCACCGAGAGCTTTTATTTAGAAAATCTTATATTGGAGCAAAATTTTGTTCAGAAAAGAGATATACCCGAGTTACAGCTTTATTCTTCTGCTGATGAAATGCTCCTGTGTCTGAATGGGTGCATTACTTTTTAGCCCCGTTTAAACTAAATTTAAATTGCCTGTAAAATAATCTGCAGAATGGAAACTGCCACACAACTGTAGCCCTTGCTCCCTGACCCAAACCCATATTCCATTGCAAAGCACTGTGCTGCTCTGTTTCATGATTACAGTAAGTTAGAAACCAGAAGAGCAAGACTTCTATGAATAGGTTATTTTTGGCAATTGCATCACCAATTATGTATAAAATTTCCAAAAATATGAGTTCTGCCAGTCTGATCTCTGAGAGAGCTACAGAAAATGAAAGCTTTGAAACTGCTGTAACATCATACTATTTTGTCTATTAGATATCATTAGATTACCCGAATACTGAGACCCTCATATCAACCAATCTAACAAAAATTTCCCAGGTGGTTTAAATTAAAAAATTAGCCATAAATATATTTAGCATAATGCGATTTATTACAGATGTTTATTGTGTGCAGTGGGAAAATGTTTGGTTTCGGATGATCTTAACGTGTAACTTGTGCCCTGCTGAAGCTGTTTATACTGTGGCAGCCTGCAAAGGCCTCAGTTTAATTCTGAGACCGGCTGGGCTACACGCTCCGAAAGCCACAGGAAGGCAAAGCCCTTCCCCTGGAAAGCCAAAGGAGCAACAGCATCTTGTGTGAGACACATGCAACAAAAAAAATTGGCAGTGGGGGAAGAGCTGGGTGATAGAAAAAACTGGGGGATGCTTCAGGGCAATGTTGTTTACCAGGGAAAACGGGATTAAAATGCTACCAGCTCCCAGCAGGTCCTGTTATACTGGGATGGGGGGCTCTCCTCTGCCCAGGGGATGTTTTGCTTCCCGCATCCCACATTTTATCAAGATTTCTCTTACTCCTGCTGGGTTTGGTGAACAGAGCTCTGTACTCACATCTACTCGTGGCTCCAGGTTTGCTTGTCTGCGGTGGAGAGTGGGGACTAACTCAACCCTACGGACCTGTAGGTCCCTGAGATGGACAGATCCACCCTCTGCTGGGATGCTGTGACAGGGAATTGGTGGCTTCAGAAAAACATCTCCTGCCCTGTCTCCTGTTCTTTTGCACAAAGTCCACATGCTGGCAAGGGTGAAATCATTCCTCAGTTAAAAAAAATCCCAGCCTCAAAAACCTCCTCCCCGCAAGCTCCTTCACACATGTATTAACACCAAACTGGCAAAGCCAATGGAAAAAGATTTTGCATTTTGGCAGCAGAGCTGCCTCAGCGCTCGCCATGGGCCTTATCCCAAACCCGCTGGAGCTGAAGGAACTCGTACCGACTTAAACGGGCTTTGGACTGGGTCTAGCCAGAAGGAATTCGCTTCCCTTCGTCCTCAGGCTGGGGGTTTATCAGCAGCTTTTGCCCTGCGGCGAGCCCCAACAGATGATGTTGTAACAGATACCTGGATTTACATCAGTGTAAGTGAATTAGGTTGGCCCTATAATCTGGCCTCATTTAAGAGTCATTTTAGCCATTATGATGAAATGTGAACGCTGCTGATGGGGGGACTGTGGTGACTTCATATACTTGTTTCTTGCCGTGTCCCATCCATTCCCTGTGGTCTCTGTTTGTCCCATGGGTCAAGGACTGCTGTGGGTGCCTGGGGAGTGCGGGAGGAGTCCAGCATCCCCAGCTTCTTCTGCAGGGCTCTGCATCCCAAGGACTGCAGTTCTCCAAATGGCCTGGATTTGTACCCTCTAAACAAAGAATTTTGCTGCTCAGAGTACCTCGTACCTCCAGGAAGCATTCTGTTTAATGCCTCTTGATTTTGTCTTGGACAAACAGAAGGTCTATGAGAGACAGGCACTGGCCACTGGAAAAAAATCACCCCAAACATGTCCACAACATATATTGAGTCACCAGTGGTGCTTATATTTTTGATTTAAAAACCCTTTAATGTTTCCAATGTTTGACAGAAATGATTAACCTTTCCCTCTTAAAAACACTTTGCGATTTGAACTTGCTGTGGCACATTTTATTTACTTGCACCTTGGTGGCGAATTAAGCAAAGCTTTTAGTGAATTTTAATTTTCCCCGTTCTCCTTGTGGCTCTGTATAAAAGGAGAAAAGGAAACATGTTGTTTGAAAGAATTTTGAAGTGATGTTTCTATTTTACTTTTTTTAGGCTCTTGATGTATTTTTGGCTGCAGGGACTGGCATGGAGCATTGGTCTAAGAATACACAACATTGAAAAGCAAAGGGATATCAGCTGTATCAGAGTTAGCAGAACTGCTTTATACTTTTGCCATTTTGTTGTTACTGTAGCATGCTAATGATAATTCACAGCATTAATGAGGACTTGTTAATTGTAAAGTGTAAATATTTGTCCTGATTCTTTCAGTTTGTTTAGTAAGCAATATCTCAGTAGTCACTGGCTGCCTGCATAAGTGCTATTAAGCATTTATGTTTTGCCTGAATAGTTACTCTCCAGGGTTTGTGGTACCTGGTGGAATGGAAGATACCAGAGACAGCCAAGGTAACTGAGAAATGAAGAAATGATGCACTAGGAATGGGAAGCAGCAGAGCTTCCCAGCTGCTGCTTTCCGCACGCACCATGCTGAAGGATCAGTCGTGGACCAAACTCAGAAGATTTATTTCCAACCTGACATTACTATTTATTATGACTTGAATT
Organism: Apaloderma vittatum; assembly: GCF_000703405.1. Lineage (NCBI taxonomy): Eukaryota > Metazoa > Chordata > Aves > Trogoniformes > Trogonidae > Apaloderma > Apaloderma vittatum. The sequence continues at coordinate 91,473 of NW_009708448.1, read as the reverse complement.
GAAGCAGCAACCACAGAAAGCAGCCATGACTGGAGGCCTGTTGTGCTGAGCTCTGTGCAAACATGGGCAGCTTGTACAGAGTTTAGACCCTAAGAAATAAAGATTAAACTTCAGGCCTGCTGCCCTACGTGTGCAATGACAGCATCGTTGGAAACAGTAATAAAATCTTGAAGAGAAATGGGTGTTTTGAGGAAAATCCGTGCAGTTGAGACTGCAGAGTGCTAGGCTTTCCATTTGCACATGGGTGGATGTGCTTCAGCTTTAATCCCATCAGATCTCTCCTCCTGCCAGCAAATGCCCTCCCCCTTCCCCCCCGGCATCATTTTAGAAGACCCTATTATTTTTGGCTGCGTCTGTAACCTTGGGTGATCATGCCGAATTAAGCTATGAGTTCCCTTGCAGCATCACCTACTTGCTTTTAAAGAAAATAGCTTTGAGATTCACTGGGAAGGAAGAGGGCAATACCGGCAAATAATCCAGCCCTATAAAATCCCCGAGTTGTGGTTCCAGCCTGCTTTCCACCCGGGCGCTGCAAGAGGGGCGTGAGCAGCATGGCTGGCAAGTGCCAGCAACCAAAAAGTCCCCAAAGCCTATAAGGTTTATTAGGCTTCTTTTGAAGCCCTTGCCAATAAAAAGGGTCCACGCAACCTCTGAGCGAGGCTTCATAAGCTCAGTTTTATGTTCAGATAATTTGAAGCCAAACCGTCACGGAGTTCACATAGAGAAATACCCCACGGAGCATCACAAACTGCAAAGAAAATATACTGAGGAAAGAGAGGACCGATAATTTTATGGCTTTCCTTGAAGTTAAGCAGTAAAATGGGCTTTATTTAGCAATTTCCTAACTTTTGATTGCAATTTTGTTACCAGTTCAACAGTTTTAGATATAATATTTTGTAAACAGGGAGAGATGTTAGAAGCCAAGGCGCTATGGCTTTGTGCACAGCACGTGGACCTTCTGCGAGAAACAGTGCCACGCATTCCTGGTTCCCAAAATGTTTGATTTTTGCATCAGAGCACTGGACAGGACATGGCAGTGACACTCAGCTCTGCTGTGAAAAGCTGCACATTGAACCCAGCATGACTGGGTAGCCCGTGGCAGGAATAGTCTTTTTAAAGCCAACTGAATAGTTTGAGCCAGGTCCAGGTGTGAAAATATACACTGATTTTTGGAGGGTGAAACATTTCTAGTTTGAGATATGTTTAGGAGCCCTGATTGTTACAGATGAGTTAATCACTACAATAGCAAGGCTCATCTTCCGAAACAGAGGCTATTAAAATCACTTGTCCATTAGCCTTTTGGCCAAAATAAGTGTGTGTATATCTAGGTCCAGAATTCCTTTGATGGGATTTACAAGAGAAACCTCGGCTATGTTTGCTTCTCACATCAATCATTATTTTACACTCGGAATGGCTCTTCTTTTAAAAAACTATTTTACAATGTCATAATTCACACCTACTTCTCTTTGGGAAGTCATTTATAGAAGGAAAATTAAATGTGGTCAGGCATCAGAGGGAGTACTGCTGATACATGCAACAGCTCAGAATCTTGAGGGAAGTGATTATGGGTATGGGAGAAGATGCCATCTTGACCTTGGCGGTTTGTTTATTAGACACTAAATTATGGCCATTTCTTCTTCCAGTTATAACTGATCTGAGGATTCAGATATAACCTTAAAAGCCCTTTCTGGGCTCATCAGTGCTCAGTACTATTTATGTAGCTTGAAAGAGAAAAGGGAATGCAGAGACCACTGTGGGAAAGGAAAAAAAACCAACGGAGAAGAAACTGGAGAAAAAAAGGAGTATTTATTCCAATGGCTGTATTTCCTCTTCCAAAGGTTTCACTGCTAGCAGCAAAGGTAGCTCTGGAAATAAGATGGAAGTGACCAGACAGTAGGCAGGGGTGGCGGCAGGGGAGTGGACCAGGAGATGGGACATGCCTGATGGATTGCTGTCAGACCCCTGACCAAAAGGAGACAAACCAGTCAGCTCTGCTGGCACCTTTCTGCTCAGGAGTATTACTAAGGTGCTGCGCTTATTCTTCAGGTCCACATATTTCCTCTGGGTCCCTGCTTTGCAGAAATAGCTGTGCTCTGCGGCTCAGTGAAGATCCAGCTGAAGCTTGCGAGGGCTGGAGGGAGCAGTGTTGCTTTAGGCTCCCTGCCTGTGGAGTGACATATCAGGAGTAATAAGTCTGAGCTGAGCTGATGTCTAACAGCATCGGAGAGCGGGCTGGAGGGCTGAACTTCTGCAAAAATGAAAGCAAGGAATTTAACAGCAGTAAAAAAGAGGTTAAGGAAAGAACAAAAAGGAAAGGAAATAAAAGTGATATGAATGGCTAGAAAAACAGCTACATCCAAACATTAGCCTCTGCTGTTGTGTTTTGACACTGGACTGAGTTAGTAGAAGTACATGGTGAACACACGTTAAGTTGGAAGAAGGTGCTTAATTTCAGAAATTATATGGATCACCTCAATACAGAAAAATATTTTAGCAAAAGCTATTTTCTGTGTGTTCAAATCTGCCAATAGCTTGAAGACATAATCGGCAGGAGGCTAGCGAGAGAAAGTATGTTTTACTAGTGGGGTTTTCAGCCAAACTCTCTCACTCTTGGAGTTTTGTATCCGTTTCTCCTCCAAGATACCTTTCCCCAACCGTCAGAGGAGCAGAAGCAGACAGACCTTTCCCTGGCCGATCAGATGTGGCCTGCCGAGCAATGCCTCCTGTCAGCTGCAGGAACCACGCAGATAGCACTGGCTCAGACTTTTTTTTCCCCCTTAGCATGCTACAGTAACAGCCCCAAAGCACACAGAGCTAAACTGGTGTAAAACTGGTGTGAGAGCAGAACCCGCTTTGGCAGGGGATGGAGTCAATGAGGCTCTGCTGGCTATTCGCCCTGGGATCCGTCCAGGGTGGGGAAGAAAGCAGATATAGGGCAATCTTCACTCTGTCAAAGTCTTCTCTAGCCTCTAGAAGCTGAAAATATTTACAGTTCTTTAAAATAAGGATTTTTCTCTCTCTTCTGGATTTCTGGATGTTCCTGGGGAGTGCATTCTTCCATGAGCATCATTCATTTCAGAGCATAGGATCACGGTGAGACGGCCTGGGCTTTAATTTCTGGAAACATCTTTATAGGCTTGTTTTCGTGGCTACATAACAACATTATTTTATCTATCCATCTCTCAATTCCAGTTCTTGTTATACAGAATTACCATGACTACCCATCAGTCACTCTTGTGTTTTCTAGCCCTCAAGTGCCATTATCAATTTTTAGGATATCTTTCTATTATTACAGCTATGGTGATCTTGGTGGCTTTTCAAAAATTATATAAAATCTTAAAAAAACTCTATTGAGATGTGCAACACCATCTGAAGAAAAGCAAAAGATTAGTTATGAGTTATATCATTACTGGCTTCCTGAGTATTCAAGGGAAGAAAGGTGGTTAACTAGGTTGTGAAGTGTTTTTTTTTAAGGAAAAAAAACCCGAGGTAGTGTGGAAAAGCAGGACATCTGCTTTTTTAATTATGTGCTAATGAGCTGGGACTGTACCACCTGAAGTTGTCCTCTGCAGCCTTTCAAGTACCCAGGCTGCCCATCCGATTTCTTCCTCTGGTTGCATCAAGATTTCTCAGGTTTTCAGAGGCTCTCAAGGTACGTTTGTGCACCTTGTGTGCCAGAGGATCTGGGGATATGAAGGGACACAGTGGAGGAGATCCAGGAGTGAAGGTCACTCAGGGCAAAGAAGAAAGAAGGGCTGCAAAGGTGCATCCTGCCTCTCCAGAGCTTCACCTCCATGCAGCTGGGTAGAGACCTGCTCAGCTGTGCCACATTACAGCGAAATTGGGCCCTCTGCTTTGAGCTTATTTGCAAGATAGTTAATGAATGTGAATGCTGGCTCTATGCTGAGCGGAAGACATGTTTCTCTCTGTTGAACGTTTTACTTTTCGTCTTCTAGGACGTTGTGGAAAGCGTTGCTGGTGTTTTTTATACTCTTCTCTAGGCAGAGGTGTGTGTCTGTGGTGCCGTTGTCTCAGGTACTGCTCAGCTGGGGTTGGGGGGGGTGATGCGCCTTTGGAGCTTGGGCACGGTGTGAAGCTGCCTCAGTTTCCCCCAGTGCTGCCTGCAGTTGAAGCTGGGAGTGTTTCCGTTTCCTTGGTGTAATTATATTGCAGCAGTCTTAAGGTGTCATTCCAGCACTGGTATCAACAAAATGCTATTCCTCCTGTAATTTGGGCAGAAGCTGTAAGGAATGATCTGATGTTTTGTTGAGAAATACCTTTCTTTTTTTTTCCTGAAAAGTTTTCACTTATTTACTGTTGTGTGTATTGGCACTGTTATTTTTTTTTTTATCTATGTTTGTTACAAAATTCCAGAACAACAGGAGGAAGACTTTTATTTTCCTGCCCTGGGTGCTTTTCAGATGATGCTGGAAAACGAACTGCGACTGACTTGTCTCTTGAACACTTGAATTTTGTTGTGTGTGGGGAGAGGTTTGCCTGTTATATTTGCAGCAAATAGCACCATCGCGCTCTGGTTTTGGTTAATAAACAAGAAAAGGTGTGTTAATCCTATATGAGTGTCTGATAAAACCACTAGAGACGTGCTGTGCTGTTGCACAAGGGCTTTTCTGACTGTGGTGGGCATGAGGTGCACGTCAGAAGCTGTTGAGAAGCATCTTCTGGAGGGGGCAGGGATTGCTGGAAGGGCTCTCCAGCTTCTTGTGCTGCTCTCGGTGCTGGGCTGTGGGGGGATTTCCCGTGTGGGTGCTAGCGTTTCCCATACTTACGGGAACCACAGGCTTTGCAGAGCCAGCAGCCGCTTCTGGCCTGAGCAATACCAGAGGCAGGAACCTGTTGGTTGGTGTAGAGTACGCTAGAGCTGCAGAATGGTGGCTGATAACTTTTATTCCTGATGATTTGCCGATGACTCCTCCTTTTTCTTTTTTTTTTTTTTGTCTCCTGTGTGCATGTGAAAGGGTACTTGTATCTCTGATGCCTCAGGTGATGTTAGAGGCTGGTGTGTGCACAGGGGTGAAAGTGTGTGTCACTGTGGGCTCTAGCACTTCTTAGCTGGCTTATCTGTAACTGAGGATGCAGCACGTGGTGTTCGTTTGTGGGCTTGATGAAGTCTGTGAAAAACCTGGGAATTAATTTCTGACTAGGCTGAGGCATCGTTTGCCATTTAAAATTGTAAATCTCTGTTTATCCAACACTAACTGGCGTAGCGTAAATGAGTTCCTGTGCTCTCTGCTGGTTCACTAATGGCACTTGTTTATAAGTGCTTTATGTTAACAGCTATTTGATGGTGCCCATTAGTTTTTCCTAGGTTAACGTTATATAATAAAGTGAATGCTAGCCAAAAGCAATAGTAATATGATAAATAAAAAATCCAAATGCTGGGTGAGAAGTGTAATGGAGCGAGGGCTGAACTCTGGTGGGAGTTTGGTTTAATCTAAAGGTTAAAAAATGTTATAATTTGGGTTTAAGTAAATTGGCTCTTGAGTCCCAGAGGTCTTACTCTTGTACTTCTTGTGCCTCCAAAGCTTCCATTAATGCCGATGGGAGTCTTGGGCGCACAAGAAATGTGGGTTCAGGTACTAAAGTTACATATTGGCTTGGACCAAAACCCCTAATCCAAATACCTCTGGCTTTTGAAAGCATTTGCCAATTGGATTTGAATCTGGACACAAACATTGTGGCTTGAGCTCATCTGAGCTCACTTACATCTGTGTAAATCTGTAGTATGGCCCTGATCCAGCAAAGCACGTAAATATGTGCTTAATTTGACTTCAAGGGGACTATTGTGCCCTTAAAGCTAAGCATGTGTTTAAGTGCTTTGCTGGACTGAAGTCCAAATACATGGGAGTCAATGAAATTACACCAAATAGTGCAGTGTAAGTGAGATCTGAAATGAACCAAAATGTTTGTGTTTCTACCTGGAAATGAACACCCTGCTCATATCCTATGTATCCTGCCTGCACTTTGTATTTTCATCCATCTGCACATAATGTATTCTTTACGGTAACCTGTCCATTCAATACAGTAAAAAAGAAATATACTTTGAATTTTCCTGCTCTATTACTCATATTTCATGAAATGTGTTCTTATGCCAAATGTCTGTTTATATATATTTATACATGTTGTTTCTTTATTGATATTGGCAAGATACAAGAAGAAAAGAAATATTTTACAGTTAAAAACTTGTAAACAGTTTTATCCTTCATTTAAAACATTTTTTTAAAAGAGTTTACCTGACATGGTCAAAGTAGTTTAACTTACTTTCTTTTTTACCAGTGTGACCAGTATGAAAAATGTTCGTTAAAGATACAGGTCTGCTTTTAGGTGCAAATGCATGTTAAACATGTTTACACTTAACTACTAAATGCCACTTCTGTACTTTAAACCCCATTTTTAGGGATTACCATGCTACATAAACCTGTCAATGAATATTTTCATATGAATACTATAGTACCGGTTAAAAGATTGCATATTGCTTGTCGACTGCAGCAGCTTCTTGCAAAGAGAACACAAAAGGGTTAATTGAGCCCAGCCCTGCAAAGGTGGCAGAGGCATAGACTAGAAATGGGAATTAAACCCAAAACAAATACAACAAGAAATAGCCCTCGTGCCTGCGTATGATGACCACAATGCAGGCATAAAGAAGTGTAAGCTGCGAACGTCTGTAGGTTATTAATGAGGTAATAGAAGCAAAATTAGGTATCAGCAGGGTTTGGCTCTGTTTGAATAAAAGCGAGATCTTTTATCTCGGAATGCTCTAGGAAAGACTCGTAAGCTGTGAGCTGGTGGTCTAGGCTGTGCCCTTCTTGGTTGTGGGAGTTGACTACGCACAGCATTTAAACTCGCCAGTGTTTTCCACTTAGGGCAACCAGATGTGGGATCAGATGCAGAGAATGACTGGCTGGGAAAAGGGAAAGGGTTTGCACGGCCGTTTAGGACAAAAAAAATGCTTTTGTACGCTTGAATCGAGAATATGTTGCACTTGTTAAACTCGCCAGTGTTTTCCACTTAGGGCAACCAGATGTGGGATCAGATGCAGAGAATGACTGGCTGGGAAAAGGGAAAGGGTTTGCACGGCCGTTTAGGACAAAAAAAATGCTTTTGTGTGCTTGCTTTTGAATCGAGAATATTTTGCACTTGAGCTTTGTGTGTCTGGAGACTAGATACAATTTTTTTGCAAAGGTAGTAATGACATGCAACAGCAGTACTAAAACCCCTCCGTGTCCAGCACTGAGCACTGCAGAGGCTGGGACTGGCTTCCTACTGATTGCAGCAGCTTCCCTCTGGATTTACTTCAGTCTGAAGCAGAGCAGAGTCTGATCACGGACCTCTGATCAAAGCTCGGCGTTTGTTCTGTCTAAGACTAGGCTTTTCTCCAAATAAAGGAAAAATACTACTTTCAAGACTCTGAGGTTGACAGCCAGAGATGCTGCTGATGCTCTGCACAGAGGGATTGGTCCTGCCCCATCCCTCCTCAGCCCTCCTGTCACTGAAGCAAGTGGCAAAACTCCAATTGACTTCAACGATGCAGAATCGACCCTAAATGGATAAGGTTTCCCTTTAAGAAAAATCACTAAAGGATTCGATTACACTATAAATGTATTCAGTGGTTGTGAAGCGATTCTGGTGTATGTACAGCCAAACCCTAAATTCCTTCTCAAGTAAGTGTCTGGGTGAGGATTGATTACAAACCCTGCTCTAAGTTACACCCAAATAACTCTCCCGGAGCCGATGGCATTCCTCCCCATTTCCCTTGTATGGGCAGTATGGGGAGGCTGAGCCGTACGGTGCCTGGCGCATCCTACTTCTGCTCACCTCAGACGGGAGCTGGGAGGGATGGAGCCTCTCCCCATGGATCTGCGAAGCTCCTGGCAACCCAGAGCAGCACCTGCAGTGTGATGGTGCCTGCACCGAGGGCAGTTTTGGCCCTTCAGCCTTTGAAGAGTTCTGGCATGATGTAATCCCAACCCTGTACGCTGCTGCGGGACCCTCAGGATGAGAGATGCCCTATAAATCTTGGTGGTTGTTTTCTGTTACCTGCCTGCTATGTTACGTGACTAATGACTTCAGGTAAAGAATGGGTATTGGAGGAATGGGTAATTAACAAAAACATCCTTCTATGTTTTCTGCTCAGCTTCCGTGACTGGTGTTTTCAAAAGCTGGGCAGATATGATTTGTAACCTCTCTTTCACAAACACTGATTTGAAACCTGGTGATCCCTGAACGTTTCTTTAGTTTCCTGCCCTTGTGTTTGATGCAACTAAGGTTGGTTTTCCAGAGGGTTGCCAGTATCTGCCTTAATGTGACGTTTTTGTGCTGCAGTTAGTTGTTTTGCTTTTTTTTTCTTTCCCCCATCCCCGGAGTGTGGTGTTGCTCTGAGAGTGGCCTGGTGCAAGTGCATTAGCAAAGTGAGCCTGCTATAAAATATTGCCACATCCAGCTGCCCCATCAATAGGTCAAGCTATTTGTCCGATCCAGACAGGGTGTCTAGCTCTTCTGGCAGCGTCTCTTGCTTTGGCATGGGAAAACTTGTTTTGTTTAGCACTAGGGAAACAATATGTATAAATAGTAATGCTTGAACCCAAACACTCTTATTGTCTTTATGCACTGGGTGCTGCATTGCTGGTTATTTTATGATAGATTTTTTTTTTTTTTTTTTTTTTTTCCCCCCTTAAGGAGGGGTTCTTAGGCCTATACTCATTCTGTTATGCTGAGAAAACACCAACTTACTACATGAACCAATCTAGGATTTGGTCTAGAATTCACCCTCAGCTTTTCATAGCATTTAATATGCCATTCAGGTCAATTCAGAGGAAGCAATGCACTTGTTGTGTTACCTTGGTGAATCGAAAGTGGTTTTCACTTCCCTTAATTAAGCCTCCTTTGGCTCTAGCCCCTCCAAGGTGGAGAGCGGAGCGCACTCAGGAGCGCTGCCGCTGATTTGAATTCCTAAATTCCTCTCTTTGCAAACTTCAAAGGCGAGTATATTGCTCTGTCTAAGAGGCACCAATTATGTAAACCCTGGGCTATTCAGAATGTTCCATAATTATTTATTTTCAGTGAAAGCGGTTTTAACCCAAACTAGACAGAAAACTGGCGTTTCTCCGGTTATTAGATTCTATTGAAAAAGGTATTAAACAATGGGCAGGGTAACATGGTAGATTAGTGTCCCTTCATCTTCCTGACCTGGGCATGTGTCAGAACTGTACTGAGCTGACCAAAATTACTTTGATTTGATGGCCATTAAAGGTCAGGAGCAGAATGGGATCAGATGTCTCAGTTGAGGCTGAAGTGCGCAACATTATATATTGACAGTAATTAAGTTGTTTCATTTAATAAGTGCCATCAGATTTAAAGGCATTGTTACAGTATCAGGGCTGGGAGGAGGAGAGAGGCAGCCGGGATATGGGCTGGGAGGAGAGGGAGAGAGAAAGGGTTCTGGAATGAGTGAAATATGTCCCTGGAGCAATTTTTTATTTTATAAACTGAATGCAAACCTGATGGAGAACTATGGAAATGAGCAGTCATGCTGGATACATACACACACTCTCTCAATATTCCTATACTGTGGGTAATGAAAAGTGCCTTCAGGGATAGGGTGGCCTTACCATTCATCAGTGCCATAGCCTTAAGTGGGTAATAACTAAGAGCTCCCATATCTAGTGTGTATATAAATTCTAGCTCCTCAGTATATTTGCTGCAGACCGTATTTAATTTATACAATTCCTTAGCTTTAAAGCTGTCAATTGATAACATTCAATCTGTGAGCCTGACTGATAAAAGGGAAGGGAAGAAGTGCTCTCTAGTGGCTACAGCAGGAGAAGGGTGTGGGGGCCAAAGATCCACGAGGGGAGCGGAGCAGTGCTTCACCCGGGCTTTGCAAAGAGGCCAGAAAACCTCCCTTTGCTTTTTCTTTATCCCTTTGGGACACAAGCTGGTCCCTCTGCTTGGCAGATCTTGCATCTATCTACAGACAACCATCTGCCATGAAGATGAAGGTATCTCTCTTGCCTCCAACAGTCGTGGGAGTAGCCTTCCCCTGTGCCTCTGTCCTGGGTGGCTTCCCCCACATGCATATTCCAGACATGCCTGTGAGATCATCACTATGTTTTGGAAGGGTTGCTGATGGAGCTGACTAGCTTTTGGAAGGAGCAAGACAGGAAGGAAGCTCCTAGCACAGTAGAAGAAAGGGAGGCTGGTAAGTGAGGGCTCTGAGGAAATCAGCTGTCCTGTGAATGTTAGATTTAACACTTGCACTCACTGGTTGATTCTGCCCTTGGACACAGCAGTGATGGGGGATGTGATTCTCCATGACTGAGTGATGTGCCAGTCACTTGGACGCTATAGAGTCAGGCTCCCACACTTCAATAAATTTGGGAAGTTGAAAGGAAAATGGCCAAGCACTTTGGAATTCAGCTTGTGAACCCGATATTGCCCATTTTTCACTGCATGAAACAAGGTGTTATTAACAGGGAGCTTTGTTCTTGGTCCACATTTCAAATGCCCTTATGTTGGGGAGGGGCTGGTCCAGAGCTTGGCTCAGCTTCACTTCATTGTAAGATGTACTGGTTCCTCCTGACCTTAGGCTGCTGCTGGGCTGCAAAGCCTTCCCAGTGCCTGGCTGTCCCATGGGGCCTCTCCGGTGGCACGGTGACAGCCTCTGTGCGAGTGGCTGTGCTCGCTGCTGGGGCTTGCCACAATGGTAAGGCTTGCTGAGGTGCAGTTCTGCAGGCAAGGTGATTCTCACCATGCTTGGTGGGCTTGGTGCTGGACCTGGTATGAGGCACAGCAGGTGCTTTTGTACCCCAGTTTGGGTTCTCTGGGCTGGGGCAGCAAAATCACCTGCTGCTGCTGGAGGTTTGGCTGAGGCATTGGGCAGAGATGTCGAGGGGGGCACATCATGGGTGAAGGATGTGCAGGGCAGGTGCTGATGAAGGCAGGTCTTCAGAAGAGCTGGCATCTGTCTAACCCAGAATATTGTTACACATCTTGCTGATGGAGGGACCAGGAGGTTAACCTGCCTTTCGGGGTAATTTGTTCCTCTATATGGGACTTCAAGAAATGTCATGCCTTGCATGTAGAAGCTTTTTAAAAGTAATGTAATATATTGATTGGGAAGGAACAATAGTGAGAGTGGACTGGATGGAGAATTTGCAGGTGAGATGCTCTTAGGAAAGAGTCGTACAGTAGGATGCTGGTGTGGGTTTTGCTTGCTGGTTTGTGCAGGAGGAAATCCCATTTGCCCTGATGGTCGGAGTCAGTCAATTCATTGAAGACCATCTTTGCAACCTGGCTTCCAGGATTCACCAGAAACTCCTTGAAATGCAGTTGGATAATATTATCTTTAATTACTTGCACCACAAGTCACTTGTTGCTCAGGCTGCAGTGCTGTGATTAGGTTACAAGCAAGAGGAGTAATCTGCTAGCAGTACCTGCAGGAGCAGGATCAATAGTTTTACAATTGCCAGAATAATTGGGCAGGGTGGTCTGTATGCAAGTGGTGCTTTGTAAGTTCAGCCGTAGTTTTAAACAGCCGAAGGTTTGACACTGTTGTTGAATGGGACCATGGAGCACAGCTCCCTGTGAAGTTCAGTGGCTTCAGGCATCTGGGAGTGGAAAAGATTGTGTGAACGGGGAGGTGCTGAATCCGGCCAGGAGCCGTGTGGGATGAGCAGGAAGCCTGCTGTGGCGCAGGAAGAGGATGTGAGGAGGAGTGGGCACCGTGTTCCTGGAAAGCCGGTCGTGAGGAAGTGCGCTCGGCTGCGGGTGAAGGTGCTGAGCGGAGGCACGGTGCTTGTTTCGAGCGTGGTAGCCTGCAGGACAGAGGATGCACATCTAAGTGGAAACATGCTGGCTGGGCTGGATTTGGGTTGGCTTTGGCCTCAGGTTCAGGAATAAAATAGTTTTTCGGCTTAGCAATGCCCCATCCACGCTTCTTGCTGGAGACACTGTTTCTCAGAGAAGCAGAGAAGTTGACTCTTGTATCCACTGTGTGTTTCTCCTACAAAACTCCTACTGCTCCCTACATCCGTGACTCAATCTCTTCAAATAGTTCATTTTTCAATCACTGCTGTGCACCTTATTTGAGCAAAATAGAAAAGGGTCCCAGTACAATCGATAAACAAGCATTGAGTAGAGATAAATAAACTTGAAATGAACATCATAATTAACCTGCTGAGGGGAGAGCTAAATGATTTAGCAATGATTGAACAGTTGGCAAAAAAAAATTTTAGCTGGTGCCTGCTTTGCCCAGACTCTTTCAATGTGAGAAGAATTTCCAGAAAAAATAGCTCAAAATGGCTCAAATAGCAGTTCAGAGCTTGTGAGAGCCTGAGATAGGAAACAAAAAGAAGGAACGTTTGCTACAGAAGGACTGCAAGGCCCTGGAGGACTGTGATGGAAATAAACCTGTTGAAAGCTAAGAAAACGGTGCAGCACCTCAGTACAAAAGAAGGAAGGAAGGGGATCACGACGAAACACTACTGCGTGCCATGAAACCCCTATACCCTTCTAAGAATAAGTCTTCCAGTATGTGGGTCAGGAAACAGCATGGCTTCAGCTTGGATGCCTAGCAAAAAACAAAGCGATTGTTCGGTGGTATGTTAATATAGCAGGTGCAGTTTTATTTAAACAAGAGGTAGCTATTGTTTTCTGGAAGTGTGGTGATTTACAGTCTCATAGCTTATCCCGGAGGATCAGGGTGTTAAGTCATGTGCGTGTATGTGTGTTTTAGCCCAGGGTGGCTGTTCTCCTGTCTGCCTCTCTGAGCCAGGAGGAACTTAAAGGGAAGGGCCCTATAAGCTCGGGGTCGTTAAAGCAGGAGGGTTTGTTGGGGTATAATAGGTAAAATACTGAATATGGGGACCTGGATTTGGGATGAAAGGAAGGTGTGGCCTCCAGTCCATCTTATGGTCTGGGAGATTTGTGCACGATCCCAGCTGATCTTGGTGGGATTTATGCCTGAGGATCTGTGGAAAGAACTTGGTCTTATAAACACTGCTTGCCTGGCAAGCCGTGGGAGAGAACAGGAATTAACATCTTTGTTCCTGACAATTATTTCGCCGTGGTACCTCCACAGCTGACCACAGAAACATCCAAAACTCAGTATGTGATTTGTGTATTGGCAAATACTCTGTGACCTGGTGTTTCCCTTCTCCCTGTCCTTATTGATTTTTGCTTTTCTTGAGCTTCACCCCGAGCAGAGAGGCAGCAGCAGAAGCCCCTTGTCCCACAGCAGACACTGAGCTGTGTGGGCTGGAGCCTGGTCCGCCCCCAGCAGGAAAGCTGAGCTGGTTTCCGTTCCATGGGGCTTTAACCTTGTGACAAGGGGTTCTGCTGAGGCTTGCCATTGAGGAAGCTCTATAGGTTTTATCTCATCTGTGAGCTCAAATAGGTCCGAAGGCTAATGTGTCGTCTATCTTTGCACAGTAATAGGTTTGGGATTTTTTTGGAGGGGTAAGGGGGAGAACCTCAGTGCACTAGGCTGGTGGGAAACCACATCTTGTCCTGCTCAGCTCCACAGCAGCATTTTCATCTCAGATGTACCTCATATAAATCTCATTGTCTTTGTGCAACAAGCAGATATGGACACAGCCAAGTTCTTCTGCAGCTGCTGGTTACTTATATCAGTTTATTTTCTCTCTTCTGCCTGGAGAGCATCTTTCCAGGACAGTAGGTTGTGCTCTGTTGTGCTCTGAATCAAAAAAAATTTAAAGACTGGGTAAAACACTGTGTTATAGCCCTGAAAAGCCTGCTTTGTTACTCTAACCTGGAGGATGGTGGTGGATTTTTTGTTGTTGTTTTTTAATTTCTTCTTGGCTGGAGAAGAGAGTCTGGGTTAAATTCTTCAGTTGTAGTCTACTGTAGACTAAGGATAGCTTCACTGGGGTGCATGCATTCACACCAAAGTGGGAGCAATATACATAAATATTTAAATGAATCTAAAAATACACTCTGCAGATACCTGTGCTCTGGAGTGGAAAACATTTTGCTTCCCCCCACTTTGAGCACTGGAGTTAAACATGGTGTGAATGTGGGGTTGGTAGCACTGGAATTGTCCAGCAGCTGGGTCTGCCCCAAGCAGGCAGGTGCTGTCTCCAGCAAGCCATGGCCAAACCCTGGCGGAAATCCCAGCCAGGATGTCTTAGGGTTATGCCGGGATGCTTTGGAGGAGGTCGGACTGCAGCTCAGGGCCATGTGTGATGCCCTGTGCTGGCCGGGCTGAGCCCCTGGACCTCCCTCCCTGCTCTGTTCCTCACTCGGCTCAGCCCCGGAGACTTGGAAATGGCAGCTTAATGCTGCACTTTCACTTGTGATGATTAATATTGCTCTGATATTTGTCTGATGGTAACTCCCACCGACGGGCAGGGCAGCGCCCTGTTGTGCTGCTCATTGTACAAGCTGTAGTAAATGACTGTCCCTTCCTCAGTGAGCTCACAGGCTAAAATTAATAGTGATTTTGAAATGCAGGGTGCTTTCTGAGTAAGGACTGTTGTTGTTATTTCTATTTTTTTTTTCCATAGAAACAGAACATTTTATTACTTTCACTGAAGAAACCTGTGTTATCAGTTTCCTTTCACGCAACAAAACGCCCTCCCATTCTTTTTTAATAAACATTAATCGCTTAAAGCTTGTTCTACGCTTTGCATGTAGAAAACACTGCAGAAATGCCAAGTATCCTTCTTATTTTTCCTTCCTCCTGGAGCTTCCAATTCACTGAATCCACCAAGCCAAGATAACACCATCTCGGAGGGCCAGCGCTGTGACAAATTTACAGTCTGGGAGCTTACATCTTTCCAGGCAATTGTCTTCAAACAGACAGTGCATTTCTGCATGTCGGAGTCTCAGGGCTGGAGTTTCTTCTGAGAAATGGCCGAGCCTGCCACCGCTGAACCCCTGAGTGACAGCAAGTGCTTTTCGGCTTCTGTTGTGATTTTTTTTTTTTTTTTTTTTTTTTTTTTAGAAGGGTTGGCAGCCTAAGCTATTCTCAAGGATTTGGAAAAGAGCCACAAACAGGAATTATTGAACAATTGCTCTGTGAAACTTAAGATAACAGTTTGTTCCACCACAGTGGAATTGCTTTGTGGTAGAAGGAAATTATCTTTTTAGCTCTTGATTAACATTATGTGAGAAAAATAAAATTAAAGCCTGATTGTATCTGTGGTCGAATGGAATGCGTGTTTGTGCAAGGGGAAGAGGGGACAGATGTTTGTGGGTGACACATACAGAGATGAATGTTTGTGACACCTCTGATTGTAGGTGATTCACAGACTATGAATGTTTTTAATGTTTGGAAAATTCCTCTTTGCTCCTTTATTGTCAGATTAATGCTCACTCTGTGCTCAGTGTGAGTGTAAGTACTAGATCGTTAATGAGAGTAGGCACATACCATAATTTGCAGGTGGGAAAGCATTTTTTGGGGTGCAAATTTATATTCTGGCTATTATAATCTGAGTTTTGATGCATTTGATTGGTTCACAGTAGTAAACAGTAACTTGCATCTCTGTAGTTATTCTGTAAAATAGCACACTTACCCAGGAGTTTATCACTCATGCTTGTTAAAAGCAAACAATATTATTGAGAGCACATTTTTAACATACCGGCCCAATCCAGCTGCCTTTGAAGTCAGTGGGAGATTTTCCCCAGTTGTCAAAGCAAGCTGGATCAGACACCAAGGAGAAGGTGTCAGGAGCAGGGCCAGTGTTTAGGGTATTAATGGCAGAGAGAGCTGCACCTGTGAGCAAATTCATTATGTGAGTGCAAGATTTTGGTTCAGCGAGCCCTTTGTCAGGTCTCGCGTGCTGGCAGCACGGGGAAATGCGTTTAGGGGTGCTCCGGAAGAGCCGTATTCAGTTTTCTTGTGAAACTCCCAAGGGCACGGTCTGTCTGAAATGGATGCTCTGAAGGAATGAGGTCCAGGGACACGCAGCACCGCGATTTGCGCAGCGCACGGAGGGTTTTTAAGGAAAAAGGCCCGAAGCCCTGGAGCTCAGCTCTGCAATCGCATCTGCTCGGCTTCCTGCCTGTCCCGGGAGCCCCACCGCTCCCCAGCGGCGGCAGCTTTGACACCCTGCAATTCAGAGGGAAGCTCTGAGGATGCCGAGATCCAAACATGAACTTTCTGGGCAGGCCAAACTTCTGCTGCGATCTCCCAGCTCGGTGCCTGTGCTTATCTGTGCTTGCAAGACACGCTGGGAGATCAAAATACGCCCCTTTGGAGGCGATAGGAAAGAGACAAGATGCTTCTTTAATCACGTTCGATAAATTCTCACTTGTAATGAGAGCCCTAATTAAGGGAAATTACCTATTGGAAAAGAGTTAAAAGGGGCCCCCATACTCCTTCCAGCAAACTTAAAGACAAAAGGAAGTTTCTAACAATGGGTCACTGGAGATGCATTTCCGCTCTGCTTTAAAAAACAAGGTACTGTCTAGCTGATGAGCGGTGAAGGCGAGCAACGAGGCTTTGATGAGCCTTCTCCTGCTTCCTGATATTGTGACCCTCTTAACAAACATCGTGGATGAAAATCAGCATGCCTTCGGAATGCTGTAAGCGCAGGCAGGCTATCTGAAGAGATGCCTCGCTTGCAGGATATGGTTTAAATCCTGTTTTGAATAAGGTTTACATCCTTGCCACTGAAATAATATTTTTGTACCGTAAAAATCAATGCGAAGAGACAGGCAGACAGGTTCCCCAATATATAAACAACTTATCTTTGATGTAATTTCTTGCTGCCTTTTTTTCTTTTTTTTTGTCTCAAGGAATGCCCAAGATTTTTGGCTGTTTAATTTAACTTTTACGTATCCCTTCCTGATGCCAGAAGGTGTGCAATGTTCTTAATTTCAAAACACTGGGGATGGGAGGTGCATAATCTGCACTCTATTTTGTCCTTATTGCTCTGAAATCAGCTCTTTTGCTTCCACTTGGGTGGCTGAGGAAGTTCTGGTTTTCTAGTCAGCTCTGTGATTAGAATAAAAACAAGAGGGATTCTCTCTGGATGCAGGGGCAGGGGGGCGGGAAAGAGGGTCTAGGTCCAAGAGTTTTGGTCACTGTGATCATCTGGAATGAGCTTTCCACGTATCATTAATTTCTCCTCGATGGCGCAGGCTGGAGTGAGCTGTATGTGGTGCTCCAGACATACTTTACATACTGATCTCTCCTTGGGCTGGTTTGCAGCCTCTGATCTCAGTGTGTCTTGCAGGGAGCGTCGGTGAGAAGTAACCCATCTACTCTCCTGCTAAAGTACAAATGGCAGAACCTGTTTGCCATAAAGCAACAGAAAGGCTGTATAAGCAATTAAAATACTAGGGTTTGCTTGCAAATACTGTGAGTCCCGTTTCGATATCAGATGTTAGTGACTGGACTGGATGATGAACAGTAGCTGTCTGCAGTCCTCCCATCAGGTTCACTGCGTTGAGCACGCAGAGCTCTATGTTACATCTCTGAGCCCTGAAAACATTTGAATTGGCATCCAAATTTTTCAGCCTGCGTTGGTTGCTAATACAAAGAGCATCATTGATCAAGCTATAACTTTGTTCCATGTTACATCGTACTTGTTTATTTTTTCTTTCTGTGAAGCAAATCATCAGCAATTTTCCCCATCAGTAAGATTTTTTGTTTCACAAAACCACAACCACAACCAGCAGTGGCTTGAGCCATGTTATTTCTTTATTGTTAGGCATTTGTAATGTATTTTTATTACTCATGATATGAATGTGGCTTAGGCATGCTTAACCACCGCAACTTGCTTCCCAGCACCTCCGCGGGATGGGTGTTGCTACTAGCTCTTGTAAAATAAGAGTAAACTGGGGTGCACAGAAATGAAACCATTTTCCTAGAGATCCCAGAGGAACGTGAGGGCTGAAATGGGGATACAGCGTGTGGTTTGGCTGGTCCTCATCCTAACCACGAGCTCCTCTGAGCTCTCTGGAGTGAAACGTGTGCGAGGAGTTGGAGCCGTGGGGAGGAATGGGGCATGGGCACTGCTCCAGCTTGGAGCTCCTTAAGTGGTTTGCCTTGGCATGCCGGGAGCTTAGGAGGGACACTGGCCTTTCAAATTAATAGCACACTTGAGGATTTTCCAGGTACTGCTAGAAAATTACGTGAGCACGCTCCCAAATGTAAAACCAGATGTGCTGGGTTGGACCACTGATCTCTCCAGCCCAGGTTCCTGACTCCCGTGGTAGGTGGCTGGAGCAGGGCAGAAGGTCGGGAGATGTGAGTCATGGGACATCCCAGACAACTCTCCTGTGTTCGGCACTGAAACCTTCCCAGTGAGAAGGTGATAAGCACACACATGGACTGGTCACTAGGAAATTGCTCTGCAGTCTCATCCATGTGTTCACCTAGATTCAAGAGCAGCTAGCTTGAGTTGCAGCTACCTGCTGAAAACATTTGGTCACCGTATGATTTGTTGGCATTAGACTTTATCTTTTTATTCGGGGCATGGAGGAGCTGGGTGGAGCACTGGCCACGTTTGCGGGCTGGGACGTAGTGACTTTTGCTGATGCAGAGCCCTGCCTCTCTGTGTGATGGGGGTATGTGACACCTCACCTGCTGAGCCAACACCTTGAATCAGCCCGAGAGTTGGTCCAGGCCAAGCAAAATCCCCTTAAATATGCTGTTAAGCAAATCCTCCTGGAACTTAGGTTTCAGTGACACTAGTAAACCATGTGAGTGTTGGTTGATGGTGTTACAACACTCCAGTTTTGTCTGATGTAACACAACCATGGGCTATTTGGGGTGCTGGCATCCTGCAGAGGGTCATTTCTAACAGCACAGGAACATCCTGACTCCTGGCAGCCAGAGGTGACAGGCAGCAGACGCTGCTGCTGTCCTCCCGGTGTCACTTCCCTCCCACCACCAGCTCCTTTGCTGCTTTTTGGAGACCACCGTGTAATTGCCTGACCCCTTCCTTCTAGCACCTGGAGTGTGGTGGTGCTTGTGGTAACCCCATCTCACCAGTTGCTGAAATGGGAGAAGCATCAGAGACAGGCACGAATCCTTATTCTGCACAAAACAGCTCTTAATAATAAAAAACCCTAAATCCTTTGCTTTTTCAGAGCTACTGTCTGCACAGAGGAGGAGCCTGGTACATACGCAGAAATGTGGGAGGTGTAAGTGTGTGCGAGCAATGTGCATTTAGATGGACTTTTGGTTTAATTTGAAAATTGGTTTGTTTTATACCACCTTCACTTGCAAAAAAGGAATGATTAACCCAAACAGGAGCGCCCGCGTTATTCGCCTTTAATTACGTTTGCAATACATCATGGTGATACGGGGGAGCAGAAAGCCGTTCTGTATCCAGCAGATCTGCCTCGTAGCATATGGTCCTATGGAAACTGTTTTGATTCAGAGCCCCCAGCAGCATATGGTATAAAAAAGCGCCCCTGAAGTCAAATTGAAAGTAGAGGCTGGTCCCAGGCCCCAGAGGACCCCACGTCTCCTGCCAGCCAGCAGGACCGGAGTCGGAGTATGTGTCAGTGTTTCACTCATCATGAAGATTTTATATTTGGTTTGGGACACTGGTGCATGAGGTTCTGGATGTAAAAGTCAGAAGAGATATAGTTCCTGTAATGTCTGCAGAGATCCTTGTGTCGATAAGGTCAGCAGCAAGTTAATAGATTTTTATCTTCTCATCACATGAACTTAATATAGTGCAACTGTTGGAGGGGAGGGGAGAAACCTTCCTACCATTATTTTCTGATGTGTTTCTGGGCTTTTTAAAAGACAGCATATGCCTTAAAAGCCCTTTTTTGTTCAAAGTGAAAACCAATAGTTCAAAAATAATAATAATAAAAATATTCAAATACAAACTGAAGGCTAAACACTGTGTAATAACCTCAGCTAAAACTAATTACGGCTGGGTGAAGGGGGATGTGTTTCTCCACAACAGTGATTGAATGGATGCGAAAGGAGAATGAAGATTTCCTATTCAGTGCTCCCAACAGCATCAGACCGAGTTTACTTAAATGATGCCAAAGCACAACGTTCGGCTCTGCCCTCCTGCCACACAGAGTAATGCAGAAGCAGAACTGGAGGCTTTACGCTACAAAACCAGCAATAAGTGCTACTGAGTGTAGCTCTTAAATCAATGCATGTATGAGAATGAAGACCCTGAATGAGACCTGGGGTGCTTGCAAAAACCTTGATAAAGGAGTTGATAGTGCAGATAAATGTGGGGGGCTGCTGCCAAGCTGGGGGCGAAGAGGAATTAGAAGGGGGAACAAGATGAGGAGGTTGGAAGTCACTCTGGGGCAATAAATATGTGTTGCCCCCAAAATCTGGAGTGGCTCGCGTTGCAGCTGCTGCAACGGAGGAGAGGGTCTGTGGCGGATGGGGAGGGGTCTGCTCCTGTGCTGGAGCTGGAAACCTGGGGCTGAAATACGGTGTCTCTGTCAGGGGCGAAATCCATGGAGGGACACCGTCGGGTCATGCTGACTAGTAGGGCTCAGCGATCAAACGTGTCACACCTGTCTTGGCCATGGGTGCAGGTGTTCTAGGTCAGCTCTCGCTGTGGTTATCAATCGCTGACAGTTGACAGTTTAATTTTACACCACAAGTACCTCATTACTTGTGTAGGCACTTGAAGAACATGTGGGCACTGGGTTGGATCAGTGATCAATGACAAAGGTTGCGCAGGGTGCAAGTGGTAGCAGTAAAAGTGAAGGTCTCCGTGCATGAGTTGGCAGTGGTGGGGATACATGACAAGGGGAGTTTAGCTGACAAACAGTCTGTCAGGGCTGGAAGAATGGAGGCTCGCCGGAGAGCTGGCGCTCCATTATAAAATACAGCTCGCCATTTAAAAAAAAAAAAAGAGGAAAAATAAAAAAAAGTGGCCCTTGTTTTGAAAAAGTGTTTAAACAAATTTAATGCGTGTGGGGCATTGTAAATTTTTGTTCTACAAGCATTTATTCATGACATGGGAGCATCCAAGTGTTCAGGGTTTTTGTGTTAAGGGAAAGCGGAGATGCTGTTTTATAGAGATATACCTGTGCGCTGCTCTTGGTTTAGGTCACCCGGTGGGTGTGGGTTAGGGATATTCAATATACAACCAAATCTTTTCACATGAGAATTCCTCCTCTCTGTGTATTGATAGGACGATTTATGATTAAATCTGCTGTGACAGATTTCTTCTGCCACAGCAGGGGAAAAATGTGTTGTTTCAACACACTTAAAAGCGGTGCTTTAATCAATCCCACCCAACTTTCTGGTTTGGTGCTCACTTTCCTTTGCAGAGTTTCTGATACTCTTTTCCACGTCGAATCTACCCGGTAGCTTATGTCACTAAGGCGATGACTGAAAGAAAGAGACATATGGCATTAGTTTGGTGAAGCCGTGTATCTTGCACTAGGATGTAAATCTTGTTTGCTTGAGAAACTGCACTGAAAGATACTTTGCTCGAGGTATAACGTAGCGGCGTTATTGAGTGCACCTTATAATAATTGATATGGCGGGAACGATATTAATGGAAATAATGTGAATTTCACTCGAACTGTAGTAAATAAGGAAAAGACTAATAGTCTTTGCCCTTTGCCGAATTGAACACGTCTTAAAAAAAGATTCTTGATTACTTCTCGCGTGCTGATTAGGTGTAGGCTAACTTTGATCACATCACCTATGGTTCCCACCGAAAGGACACGTGCGGTGCAAGTCGCCCTTTTAGGAATTGTTTAAAATGATTGAATAAGCAGCTCAGAAAACATACGGCTTTAAAAAATGAGATGCACGCTCTCTGTTGGTGTTTTGTATTGATTTAGTAACAATGTCAGAAAGCCCTCGCAGCGTTATAGGTGTGCAGGCAAAAGGGTCCCTCTCCCACCGCTCGCTTGTGGAGCCGAAGGCGCTGCTGTCTTCACTCTTTGTTTAGCCCCAAGGTATGTCCAGTCCTTAGTAGATGACAGTGGAAATGAATGGGCCTTGTGTTAGGGGTGGAAAAAACCCTTCCTATAGATTGTAGTGAAGCGCCCAAGTCAAAATGCTGGATTCAGATACACCTGAAATATTAGTTAGCTTCTGAGACAAATCTGGGATTCTGCAGTGTCTGGGATTATTATGGTCTTCTTACTTATTTAGTGCTTTCTAATATCTATTTTAACTTAACTGTAGATGTTAGAAAGGGAAGTTTTAGGAATATGCTGCTAATGCATCTAGTAATAAAATGATGTTTATAAAGTGGTAGCAGTATAGACTGTCAACAGGCATCAGAACAGTGATTCCAGCTCCAAACCAGCTTCCCCATTAGTGCTTAAATAGGGAATTAAGTTTATTTTAATGACTTTTTCTATTACAGTGCGCAAATACCATTGAGAAGTTTCCTTGCCGTATCCGTGACTACCTTTTTATTGAAAATAACCTCCCATAAAACTTGGAACAGGGCCATCCATGACAAAAGTTCACGTCTGATGAGTAAACTCATTATACTGAGTTTATACAGAGTTATGGTGGCCCAACAGGTATGGTAACTATTAATAACCCAATATGCTTGTTGGGTCTAGACTGACTGTAAATTTGATTACTTGAAAAGAAATACTCAAGGCAATGTGAAGGTAAGTCTCTGGCTTAAGATCCAAAAAAAAAAAAAAGGCTATATTGTCTCTTAATGTTGACTTGAACAGTCCCTTCAACTTCAGTGGAATGAAGAATGTCCAGTCGGGCTGTATCTTGCAAACACACTTTACTTTGTCTTGAAATCAATAGATACGAACACCTTTGCTGTATATAGATCTATATATCTAACTAGCTGCATGTGGAAGGCAAAGAGGAGCAGGCTACCTGTGGGTGCGAGATCCAATTTAAATGTGGTGGCACTGCAAATGGGAGTGGGGACAGGAAATGTGGGCAATGACAGGAGAATGAGGGGAACTAGGAGGAGAAAGGAGGTGGGAGAGATGGGCAGCCTTTTCTGTCCCTGGTTAAAGGATGATATCACAGAGATCCAGTGTGATACAGTGGCCTAGGAGAGTTGTGATGGGGGAATGAAAGAGAAAATACCTTGAGAAATGGAGGAAAATCTGGGCTGTGAGGAATAATTTGGGTCACTACTAGGCCAAATTAGAGAAAATGATGTCTGGAGGAGTAATGGAGTACATGCTCTGGCAGGAGGGTGAGCAGACAGCAAAGGAAGAGGCAAAGAAAGAGAAAGTAATTGAATTTAGGTAGTAATAAAAAGGTATATTCTTACAAGACTTTGAAAAGCCCAGAGTTTTCTCACTGTGTGGCTCCAGCCTGTACAATCAGGTATTGAGAAGCATTCAGTGTGCTTGCTGTTGTATAGATGAAAAGCCACTTTTGCCAGAAATATACAATATCATAAAATATCTGACAGAAAACAAAGCACCAAAACCTTGTAGGGATCTACAGCCTGTGCTGTGCCACTGACTTCACAGAGGTCTCTCAGTCAGTGTGCTAAGGGGGAACAACCACCTTGAGCTTTTTCAGGAATTATTTGGCCAAATGTTTCCCCTAGCGGCACTGGTGCAAATCCGGGGCAATCACACCAAAGCTGGAGGTTGCCCTGGCATTCCGCTGGGTACGGACCCTTAGGTTTGGCCAATGGATGTAATTTATGTTTACTTGAGCGTGACCTCACCACGGTTGGTGTTGCTCTACACTGAAGGTGAGTGAAAGAGGAAGCTGAATCAGTTGGCTGCTGAGGAAATACAGTGGTAATTTTTCCAAGTTTTGCTTTAAATATAGAGGATTTTCATTTAACGATTGTTATTCAGAGCTAAAAGGTGGCCGGTCTTTTCGAGCTACATCAAAATGTTGCTTTTGGGTTTGTTTTTGGTCCCTCCTTTTTTTTTCCTATACCCAAACCCAGCCACTTCTACATTTCCCGTACAACTTTTGGACTTAACAGGAACAAATCCCGTGTTCTTCTGCAAGTTAAATTTAGCTTTGACTAATGAGCAGTGTCACAGTCAAGAAATTAGCCTGATGCTTCAAATCTCATGTAATATGTGACAGGGAGGGACAAATGGTCCCCTTGATCCCCCCTACCTGCACAGCAGGTTCTTCTGTTTTGGTTTCTTTTCTGCTGGCTTTCACCCTGTGTCACTGCTGGGCGAGGAGGTGTCCCTGTTTTGAAGTGCTTTAAAAACTGAGAGATTTAAAAATTGTTAAAATTAGTTTTTTAAAAGAAGTTTCAAAATGAAGAGTTTTCAGCAGCAGTTCTGGGGGCAAAACTCACCTCCTTCAGCTAGGAGCTTTCCTTACACACTCTGCAGAGGGCTTGGGTTATTTCAAAGCAGACTTTTCCAATGTCTTTAGGGCAAAATTCACAAATCTTTGTGTAGTACTAAATAATTGAGGGTAAGTGGCTGCCTGTCCCTGTGTTGCAGCGTGGGTGGGTGGGAATGGATGCTGCTGCTCGCCTGTCCCTTGTCAGGGCCTCATCCCCCTTGCTGGGTCATGGGAGGTTGGGGAAGCTGGGAAGAAGCTGAGGAGCATTGGCTCTCAAAGGGGAAAGCATGTCTAAGGTCTACCTCTGCTCTCATTCAACTTAATTGCAGTGTTTTCTGCCCATTTGCATGAAAGCAGGGTTGTATTTGCTGTTATAGTGAGTTTGTCACAGCTCAAGGGCATCGCCTTGTACTGTCTCCTCTGTGCAGGGCCAAGGAAATCTCAGCAGTTCCTCCCTGGAGGGAGTTGGTGGCAGTGTAAGAACGATAGGATCGAGGTGTTTTTCATGTGAGTGGATAGTATGGAAAAGATGCTGTGGGCTGTGCCCAGTGGTTGGGCACAAGGATTTTCCTGTTTGCTGGCTTGGGTTTGCCTTGCTGCTTGGGTCACGAGGCATTTGCTTTGGGTGCGAGAGAGCCGCAAAGATTGCACCTTGCTAACAAGTCCTATGAACAATAGTGTGAGGCTTGATTTTTCTTCTTCGTTTTTTTTTTTCTCTCCAAAAGCCAGAATAAATACATTGTCTGTCACAAAACACAAGGAAGGAATGATGCTGGAAAGCCAGGCAGGCTGAGGTGTGAGGTAGGTGAGGAGGTGACACCTCAGGACGTTGCAATGGGAGTTGCAGCTTGGCACCCTCTTTGCATGTTAACACCACTAACATTCAACCAGATTGCAGAAAAAGGTTTTAAAAGGTGCTTTTTTGCTTTCCTTAGGGGGTTAATGAGCCCCACGATCCTGCAGAGAGGCACGCTGTGCTGCCCTGGGGTGCCTGGCTCTCTGCGGGTGAGGGCCGGAGGGAAGCACCAAGTGATGTGCCAGCCCGCACCACGAGCACATCTGCCCCGGTGCTGCTCCGACGCTCCCCGTATTTGGTGGTCTTTAATTCGGCATTACACACTCACTGCTTGTCTGCAGTTCGTTCGTTTCAAAGTTCTCCGTGGGGTCTGATGTACAAGGCTTGGCCTGTTTTCATTAGGTTTCCCGAGCTCTCCTCCCTTCTCCCCAGTGTCGCCGCACAAAGACACTTTTGTCAGGCGATGTTGGACTCTCCTCAAAATCCAAGCACTTTCAGGAAAGGACTTGGAAGTCTATCTTCTCAGTTTCCATATCCCTTTGCCCTCTGCTCTGGCATTTGGTTTGATTGGTTGTAGAGTCCCCCTTTTCTTTTTTTCTCCCCCTACTTCTATTTTGCAAAGTTGATCTGTCTGTAACGGAGTCTACCTGGCAAAGAAAAAAAAGAGCATACTGCACATCATGCAAACTATCTCTCTGAATTATTGTATGTTTTAGAGCATTAACTCCTTCAGTCCTCAGCTGCTCTAAGTGCTAGGACCAAAATCATGATAGGAATGTTAAAGAAGTATTATTACATTTTATGTTCACTGCCACAAGTTTAGTAAGAAATTTAATCCCCCCTCTCTTGCTTGTGCGCTCTCTCTCTCGCTGCCTCTTGAGAAAAAGAAAGAAAGAAAAAAGCAAACTGGCATCGAACTTTCATTTGACTTGGCAACTTTTTCGCTAATGCGATTTGATATGCTTTACTAGAAAGGGTAACGTGCTAATGTTTCAGAAGAGGCCGATTTTCTGTTAGTGAAAGTATGGTATATAAAAGATCAGGCATTGCTATTAAACTCTTCAGTCGATGAATTTATAGCCTGTTCTAAGTGGTAATGATATAATGGAATGCAATCATTTACTATTGCAAAAATACGTTTGGTTTGACGTTTCAGGGATTTCAGGAAATACTGCTATTTATAGAGCTACATCTGTGCAAAAATCAAAAACAGAGAGGGAAAAATATTATAAAAAAATCCAGTCAGATAGTCTGAAATCAAGTTCTCCAAGATGCTTTCATAATGCATTATGTAAAAGTCGTGGTTGATATTTTCATTTGTCTGTTCCCTCGGAACATGCATTATGATTTATGGACCCCGAGCATTGATACCATAAATAGTTTGGTGGTGCACAATTTTGTTTCATGTGTTTTTAAGCCAGCTTGTAGATTGCTTTTTCAGGGGCAGAAGTGGAAATAGTATTTGTGTCTATGGGATATAATTATGATTACTACAGAAGAAGACGTAGTTCAGCCCCAATGTTTCAATTAATAATGTACTATCAGCTCCAAGGGATGATACGAAACTGTATTGGATCAAGGATTATCAGCATCAGCTGAGGCTGCTGCTCTCTGTGCTTTTTTTTTTTTTTCCTCCTCTCTTATGTGTCTGATCGACTCTCTGCAGTTTTTGGAGAATAATATTTTGCTTAAAAGTAAAATACTGCATTCTTGCAAGTCTGATTAAGTTATGTTTAAGGGCCTGAGTTGATTCCTTGCCTTATACAAGCAGATGTTAAGCTCCTTCCATTATATTTTAACATCTTGCATAGACCTTTTAATTGTTAATGTGGTCAGGTAATAAATTCACTGTCTTAGGGGAACTAAGAATAATTTTCCAAATTTCATTCTCTCTAGCGAGTTGCTAGGAAATGAAGTGCTTTGGTTAATAATGTCTTTCAGATATTTGCAGTATCTCAGTTTAATATCTGCTCTGTATTTACACGAAATTCTCATCAAAAGAGAAAGCATAATTAAAATATATTTACGTTTTGGTAGCATTTAGCACTGGCTTGAAATATACCACTAAAAAATTATGAAATCATTTTGCAGATGAATAGGAAAATATTATTTGAAATCTGACAAGGTTTATTTGAAATAATGCTTACTTTAAAAAAAAAAATCCTCCTTTTAGATCCTGCAGTTCTACAGTTCTTACTGAAAAATGGTTTCCCAGTAGCATACATATCCTATATCAATGTAACTAAATTTATATTGTTATAAATTTTTGAGGTTGGAATCTTGAGTTTTGAAATGAAATAACTACAGTTAACTATATTAAATGTAGACTTGAATTTGATCAAAAATAAGAAAAACACTCATGACAACCTCTGTAAATGCTTAAATACTTTAGTTGTGTTTGTGAGCATTAAATTGTATTATAAAGAGCCAACACTGACTATATGTGCTCCTGTGGGACAGCTTGGACTGTTGGGAGATTAAAAAATCGTGCATTAATAAAATTCTGCAAGTTTTTTATTTAATAGATAGTGCTTTTCAGGGTATGCAAAATAATTGGAAGTGGAATGCTATATGCATCTTTACACTCACGCCACCAAATGTATATAATTACTTGGAGAAACTGCTTAACTTTAATGGGGCGTTTCTTGATCATATAATAGGAAAACTAACAGCTTTAATTAAGATTTATGAAGCAGAGAGGTAATATATTCTGCTAAATTAGGTAACTATTGGTGGGTAGTGTATTTTTAAGCAATTAAGGGCCCGATCCCGCAGTGCTCTGGCTTCGTTAAGCCCTTGCCAACTCATGCAAGTAGTCCTGCTGCTATGTGAGTTCGGGCTGGGGGAATGGGGCCTGATTTTGCCAGTGTTTTACAGTCCCTAGGCTGTGGCAGAAAAAGCTACACACGTATGCTGGGCTTATTCCTGGTTTTAGGCCCGGCTTTCGTGGTTTTTTTCCTCTTCCTAATACCTGGTGTGCAGCAGTCACCAGAATGAAGCAGTTTTCTGCCCTCATAGCTCATGAGGGAGCTCCAAGGAGCCCTCCTCACTGCAGAGGGAGGTGCTGGCAAGGCTGTTTGGGATAAGCTGGAGCGAGGAGCAAGCAGGACAGTGTTTCCACCTGGAAAATGTCACTGGCCGTCAGAAGAGAGGTGTGGGGGGCTTTAGGGTGTTGTGTGGTGGGGCGGTGTGTGTGCACGGCCCCAAACGTGCTGGATGTGTATGGAAAAGGAGATGGGGCCAGAATCCTTTGTATTTCACAGCGCAAACTTTCACGCACGTGTTGTACAATGAACTTGCATTTTCTTTCTTCATTAAATCACCGGTGAATAGCGCATCTCAGCTCTGATCATGGCCAGTCTCTGTATCCCCTCTGTTGAACTGGAAGAAGAGCGATAGCCACGCATAGTCCCTTATTTCCAAAAATGTTCTCGAATTGCACCAGTACGTGACCAATCTTTTTTAAATGGCTGCTTTCAACCCATGCACACCTGAACAGAAACCGCTGCCTTTGGTGTCTCTACATGCATGGGGTTGACACTGATCCTAGGAATTCAGTAGGAGGAAGAGCTGAATTAGTGAGGGATTGCTTGGTTATTTAAAAGTGGACCAGACACTTTAATGCACAGTTTCGTGCCTGGTAGAAAATGAAAAGTTCCACACTCCAAGCTTACAGAATTTAGGAATTGTGCTCAGTAGGTAGATAGTACTTAGGTTGCTAGCTCATACAGATCTTTCCACTATGCTTTAGAAGGCTTCTTTATAACGGCCTCGTTTTGCAAAACGGGGAAACTGAGACCCAGGAACTGGATTAGGACCATAAGTCTGTTGCTGTTTCTGCTGGGTTGTGAATTTCTTTTTTTCCTGATGCAAATGCCCTTTGAACCCCATATAAACCAGGTTACTTATAAGTTACGTGGACTTAGCAAGAATAAGTTTGTCTCTTGATACTTTTTCTGTGTTTGTTTTTTTTTTTTCCCTTGTGCTCATACTAGTTCCCCATTTAGCTAGAGGAACTTTATCTGAACTAAGAAGAAACAGCACTGCTAAGGAAATAAGTGGTCCTTGAGGATCTAGGATGTGGGAGAAATTGAATATATTTAGCACCTCCATCTGTATCACTACCCTGTGTTTTGTCTCAGTTCCTCAGCTCAATTCTTGTTTCCTTGATGCTCAGTGTGTTTCTCTGGTGAAAGGACAAAAGCTTCCAAACTTTTCTGTAGTCTGTGGGCTTCAGCTGGTGACATCTCCCTGCCTAAACCTTTATGGGAAAGCATCTGGGACATCCCCAAAATACAGTGAATTTCCAGCACTGTTTGTGGAAAAAAAAGCAGTGCCTGAAAACATGGCCTGGAGCACCAAGCCCAGTATCTTATTAAATATAAAATATGTCATGATTTTCCTTTCATAATTAATGATTTTGGTATCCTGCATGTTGGCAGTTTGCAGCGGTACCTTTGGGATTGGTCCGAGACACTGGCCCCAAACTCAGCCCATCAGTGCCCGTGCTTCTCCCCAGGCATGCCCCGTTTGAAAGCTCACATATCATCGAGGCAATATTTCTAATGAATTTGGCTTGGGAAGCATGTGAGCATTATACAGAAGAGGAGGGCCGTGGGAAGTACATTTTTAAAAGTACACCCAACCAGATAAATAGACTTTTTAAAACCCAAAATAAACAGATAGAGAAAACTCACTTAGGCAAAGGATGCATAAATTATCTTTACCCTGAGGATGCAGTTAGTTATTCCCTCTTTACGTTCAAAATCTCAATGTTTTCAAAGTCTGTATTTCATGTCTAATCGCTAAGAATGCCCTCTTTGACTTCACCCGTGCCTGCAATCGTGCCCTTTCCTGAGAAGGGCCCATTTGTCATGTGGGGAAAGAGGGTTTAATTAACTAGGGAAAATGTACCTAAGGTGGAAACTGTGAGCTCTGGCCATGTTTCCATAGAAAATACATGAAAAAACATGTATAGATGATCCTAAACTTTTTTTTTTTCCACGAAAGGACATTTTTTTGGTTCCCAACTTCACTCTTCAAACCCAAAGAGCTTCTTTTATGTAGGATTCCCATCCGTCTTACCAAGAACAAGTGTGGAATGTGTGTTGATCCTCCACAAAAAATACATTTTTCATATTAACTTTTTTTCTCCGTTTCCTCTTTTCCTCTGGGAGCCAAACAAATATCTCTGTTGTGCACTCAAAAAGGAGTCAAGATTTTAGCAGGCAGGAGTTGAGGAAAAAAAGGCGACTCGCAGATCCTGTGCTAAAATTTCAAGAATTTCTTTAAAACAAACAAAATTGAAAGAAACAAAAGGGAAACTATCAAAGGAAAATGTCTAAGTTACCGGATGGCTAGGGGAAGCCTTAATTTTCATGCCAACAAAACAGTTGCCTGAGTTTTACATCGGAGCTTTATTTACCGTTGTGCTCAAGAGCGTGCAATCGCTTACTATGAAAAATGCAGCGATCTGCAGCACGTGTACGGTGTCCCTGAGATGCAATGTGTGCCCCAGTGCATAAGGGGTCTGCCTGTCACTTTTGGAATGTTTTCAGGGCAACACAAGGCTGCAGAGGTTTCTTTTAAGCAAAGCCATGGTTCTGGTTTTGTTCCCCTCGGTAACTTTGGGGCTCCAGCAGCCCAATGGGGCTGTCTGCTCAGGCCTGCATTTGTTTTCAGCCAGAGCCTTTGCAGCCTTAGGCCTGTAATTCGTAACAATTTATTTTTTCTAAGCATTTACTTGGTATTTAGCTTTGCCAGGCAAAGCCAAACAATTATTCTGTCGGAGCGGTACTGCTGGGTAGTGGAAGGCAGGCTGGTATTTGGCCAGTGCTTGAATTTCAGTGCTGTCATCTCGTTCCCACTGACAAAAAACTCTCAAAGGTGCCCGGTGACTTTGCAGGTGCTGCTGCACTAAGCGTGATGTTGCTTTGGCAGAAGCATCTTGCAAAGGGCTGATTTTACTTCTCTTAAAGTTGGTGGCAAAACGCTCCCGAATTGGTGAAAAAGAGGACTGGGCTCAAGTTATCCCAGGCGAGCTTACAGTCCAGGCTTTTCTTACAGAAGTATTTCCTAGGAAATCTGATCTTATCTTCTGAAGCTGTGAATTATTCTTCTCCAAGCTGAAATAAGATGCTGTGGGGACAAAGGGACAAGGGGTAGTGGAGTGACAGAAATGGCAGGTCCTCTGACAGACCTATGGAAATGTGTCGACACTTTTGCAGAAGGGATGAGAGAAGCCCCCTTTCTCTTTACATGAAAAGCGTGGGGAGGAAAGGGAAAGGGCTGCTGCCTTTCTATCATCTTATAATCCTCCACTTAACCTATGAATTAGCCCTTGTGTGAGCAAAAAGGAAAGTTGGTGGCTAAACCATAACCCGCCCCCCCAAGTGGGTACAAGTCTTCCTTTTCCCGTCCTGAGCACTGTATATAATGGGCCCCTTGAATTAAGGAGATATATTAAAAAGAATCCTGGCTGGCTTGCACCATTTTCTTCCTGGCTGTGCATATATTTATGTAATGCCCAGTGTCCCAGGACTAGCCTTTTCAGAACTGGAGTCAAGGTGTAAGGGGCAATTTTCACCTAGTAATTCTGTAGCCGCTTTAAACTGCTGGCACAAACGCTGGAAGGAGTGGATGTCTAATTACCCATCTGTACCCAAACTGCAAATTAGGTTCAGCTACAATGTGCGCTGTGGTTCAGAGGGAAAGTGAAAATATGTGCAGAGTTACCTATAAGGGAGACTGAGCCAGGAAAAACAAAGACAGAGTTCAGAAAGTCGAAAATCCCCTGGTGAGCTGGACAGTTTGGCCGAGGACCCTCTCTCTGCCATAGCTGATGCCACATATTTTAAAAAGATACTAGAGGTTTTGAAATAAGCAAGGGTGGGGGAACTGCGCTGTAGGTTGTTACACAGGATGAGATTCATCTTGGCTAACTCGAGCTGTCTGAACATTTGATATCCAGCTCGACATGACACTTGAAGACCCCTTGGTGGGTGACAGCGAGAAGACCGTAGCGAGCGCATCCCTCCAGGGTGAGGTCTCCAACTTGTCTTCCTCTGTGGGCTGCAGCAAGAGGCTGGGTGACCACTTGCTGTGAAGTGCATTCCCTAAAGTTAGGCGAGATGCTCTCTGCCCACAGAAGTTGTCAGCTGTAAGGATACAAACGCCAGATTTTCTTGTTTATTGTTAATTTTTTTTTGATGCTGGCACCCAGCGGAACGCTCACCTGCCAGGTCCCCTTCCTAACCCTGAGGTGAGGCGGGTGCTGCCTGGGAGGAGATGAGGGATCCTGGACAACTTGGGTGTTGGAATCCTCTTGTTTCAGGGCTGAGCTGCATCCGTGCAGGATGTGAGAGGGCAGGAGCAAAACAACTGTCTGGCTAATGGGGATTTATTAGTGAATCCTTGGATGAAGACAGCAAAAACTGGGCTTTTTGGCTTCTGGTCTCTTGCTATTGCTGCTGAGCTGCACGTGGGAGATTTTCTTGTGTGTCCCTTCGATGGCAGCCCCTTGGGGCTGCGGGGAAGGAAATGTCAGTGACGGTAGATGTTTTTGTTTATGCAGGAAAAAAGATGATGAAACAAGATGTGTGTCTCTTCCAAGGGTAGCTGTGAGTCCATTTGACACAATGGTTTTGCGTTGTGTTGCCCTATCTCTGGGCAACACCACCAACAAACCCTTGTATCATCCTTGCTGAGATTCAGTGTAGAATATCACCATTATTTTTGCCTTTGTGCTGAAGGAATAGCAGGCACTGAATGGCGAATGGGCTCTGTTTGCCTAGTGCTGCTCTGCTGTCCGGCTGGCCACGCCAAGCACCATGCCATTTTTTATTATGTAGAAGGAATTTTTTTCAAATATGCCCAAGGGTGAGGCAACATCAATAAGCAAGGAATGAACGCTCTATTACATTCATTTGGTTTCGTAACTTCTCTTGGGTCACAGGGGAGCTGCTAAACAAAACAAAACAAAATCCCTTGTATACTGGCTATATTTAGTCGTATGAAGCTTTGCGTTTGTTCTAGGGCTCAAGAACAGCGTGTCCAAACCTGGAGTCTGAGGTTGAGTATGTACTTAAGCCCTGGCCCTGCAAAGGCTTATGCATGTTCCTAACTTTGCATGTTTTGAGCTCAAATGAGCTTCGGTATAATGAGACCACTCACAGGTTGTAATGGGAAATGTCTGCAACCTGGGCGGATTATTTCTTCCACACGTTCGTAACATTCACGTACGTGAGTACAATGTGTGTTTGTACTTGTGTGGGGTATGTACAGACATCCCTGAACTGAAGGAAAAAATGTTGACCTTTGCCTTTCCATTGCCTATCCAAATGTGGCTAGAATAGTATCTTATATAAAATAACTTGATTGTGTGTTTCAACATCAAACAAAACTCGTGTCGGTGGCTGACAGTCCCTGCAGTGGTGGCCTCTTCTAGTCCACATGGGCTCTAAAACTGTACAATATGAACCCTTTTCCACCAGTGCACTAAAACCCGTGATTACACTTCCATCATGTATTTATTTTCCCTTTATTGTATCCAGCAGAACCTTTTTTTTTTTTTTCCGAGGGGGAATTTAAAATAATTTATGTGGGAATATATATACATTAGGGAAAGTTAAGAACTATATGGACCTGTTGTCATCGGTGGTCAGGCTGGATTAAAAGCACTCAGAGTAGTTTGCTGGAAGTTTTCATAGTCATAGTAACAGGTTTTCCAGCTCCCAGATTCAAAAATCATGAATCAGGTACCTCAGAAGTATGGAAGCTAGAGTACATGGGTTTCTTTTTGTTTAACTTCGAGGTTTTGAGTTCCTAAGGTAGCTTGGGTGAGAATTTCATGTGTTCTGTAATGTAAACTGCTGCTTCTAATAGAGAACTAAAACCCTTATATATTCGCGTGGCTCCAAGATCTGAGGCTTAAAGAAAAGCACAAATTATCAGTACTGATGCTAAAATTGGAAAAGTCAGTGGCACATCCAGTCATGCTGTGAATATAGTACAGCTTGTGAGTTTCCAGGATATTTTTGTTGTTGTCATTTCAGTATTTTATATATTCTAAGGTGGTTAGGCTCATGATGTACTTATTCAATTAAAAAGAGAATTTAGCCTGAGGATTGGTGATGTGTGTCCAAAACCAGCTTTAATGTGGCTGCGAGGCTCCCGATTCTTCACCCCCGACCCTCCCCCAGCTGCAGGCGAGTCCCAAGCAGAGGCTAAAGGCAAGGCACGCACTTACAAGAGGCATCCCTCTGCCCTGGTAGCAGATTAAAAAAAAAAAGGTGAAAACAATACTTTTTTTTATTATTGTTTAAAACTTGTAGTAGAAACACACGCTCCTGCCTGCCTCCCCATTACTTTACATAAAATTGTTATGCATTTTAAGTAGTAGCAGCCTGGGCCTCTTGACCTCACAAGAAGAGCTGTTACTATACATTTAACAAAAACAAGGTATTATGTATTAGCCTACACATTTTGCAATAGCTCCAGCAATTTAGTAACTACAGTCCAATTTAAACCATGCCTGGAGGCAACAAAAATTGCACAAAATGGCAGCTAATTTATAGAAGGGAGAGAGGAAATATTTGGGGGTCTATTCCTTCAAGCCATCTGATTCGTATTATTGACTCATTTAGAAAACAGAAAGTGAGCAGAGACAAGTTTTTAAGGAGTTTGGTTTCACACAAATGACTTGCAATTGCAGCCCATTATTTTTATACCAAGACTTCATTAGTCATATCCCCGTCAAACCTGTGAGCAGTGTCAAATGTTTTCAGAAAACACACCAGGACAGGTATGGAACTCATCAGCCCGTGGCAAAGGTCGCTCTCATTAAGGAGTCAAAAATGAAAACTTTCAGTGTCTCTAACACATTGCACAGACGCTCCTGCCCCCACTTCTGAAACGTGGGGCAGAGCGAGCACCTCCCGCTCCCCAGACATTCAAATAAGATCAAGATGATAGGGCAAGAAAATGAATAGGATTCTTAACTGGCTGTACTTTATAATATGGTACTGATTGGAAACAACCAGAAAGTTGTTTGCCATGTCTATAGTACCATTTCCTGAGGTTAAACATAACATCTGAAACCAAGCAATTAAGTCCTCTTGAAAAAAAAAAAAAAAAGAAAAAGAAGGAAAAAGGGGAGGACGTGGGTCTGCGTGGTGCTGACTCGGCACGCCAGCCATGCTCCGATGAGCAAAAGAAATGTCTGTGCAAACTTCTTCCCACCTGGGAGGTTGGAGGGGAGGTAGGAGAGCTGTGACACCGGAGTTGTTCGGGGCTGACTCTCAAGCTGTGCCGTGACAGATGTGTTTTGAGGAATTTTGAGGCGCGGAGATAAGAATAACAAAAAGCCATTCACCGAAGCACAGTTACACAGGCTTAGCACAAAGGGGTGAAGAGAAAATGTGTCAATACGCTCCTTATTTGTGGAAGGTTCGCCGTGTTTCTGCAACACACTGCATTTTGATCTGTGGGCTGTCGCTAACTTGAGTGAGGGTTGCTGTGTTGCCCCTTGAAAGTTATTCAGTGTCCTGGTGATGAAAAAGGATTCCCTTTAGCTGCTTCAGTCTGGGACACGACAAAGTGCTCCTCCTGATGTAGAAAATGTTTGTCTTACAGAGGCTTTGCTTATTTAAAAATAACATCCATGGGGTAGTAAGTGAAATGGCAGAAATTATTTTAGAAATTATTTTTATTGTTTTGTTTATTTTTGTGGGGTTTTTTATGTTTTTTTTTGTGGTCTTTTTTTTTGTTGTTTTTAATTGCTTAACTCATGTAGACTTGGATATGTTTACTGTGCTCCAGGCAGGTTCCTGGGCAGCCAGGGATGGGTTCCCCAATGTGCCTTAGGCTTGGCTTTTTCCAGTCCTGATGTTCACTTGGGGACTCCAACAGCCTTCAGTTATAGGTGTAACCTCTGCTGGGTTCCCTGCAAACTGGGGACAAGAAACCTGGTTTCTGTGGGTTAGTCTGTATTTGCAACATTAGTTTGTGAAGATTTAGGTGCTGTTGTGATTAGTTAAGAAAAAATGGTTGAAGTTGCAGGTTATTTTACATGTAGGAAGCTGTGTGTATGGATAGTTTAATAATTCTGTTTGGAAAGCTTGGTGTCTGGTTCTGTGTACCAGTGCCAACTATGACATTTGTGTGGTGTATTTATTCACACTTCAGTATCTTACTACCTTGCCTGTTCATGCCTATGCATGTGTGCTTGAAAAGCTGAAGTGCTTAAAACTCCTGCAGCCTGACAGCTGGGGGCACAGATCTCACCGAAGCAGAGAGAAATGCCAGTGCTGCCGAGCAGGTTGTGACTGTGCCGTTCCCATGTGACTCCTGCAAGTTTCCTTCTCCCTCTGGAGAGTTGGCCAAAATCACAGGTTGCTCCTTGCATGTGGAGAATGGAGGTGATGGGAGACACGAAAGCATTTTAGCTGGTTTTGAGCATCATTGTGAGAGCGTGCATGGGGCGAGGGAGCTCCCTGAGCCGGCTCCCAGGACCCTCAGTTGTGTGTTATCTGCCGGGAGGTCCTGAGGAGGAAAAGGAGAGCACAAATTTCTGGTTTCAGTCATCATACTGCCTCGGCCTCAGGCAAATCTGCTTCTTGGTTATGTGGTTCCCATCTCTGTGAAGCAGGACTGGTGTGGCCCTATTTGTGAGTGTTGGGAGATTGCCTGGATGGAGCTGCCGGCGAGCACAGAGTGCTGCTGTGAGGGGTGAGCTGAGAAATGCCGACGCTTTTCGCTGATAAGCAATCTCTTGGCTGGACCCACTTAACAAAAAGTGTTTTCTGACACCTATTACCTACCCTGGGCTCATACCAGGGACTTTTTCCCCCATGTCCCAAATGTAGGACGTGGCCTTACGAAACTCCCTCTGCTGAGCCTGTGTGTTTATCTGCAGAGATAAGAAGGCTGGGGCTTGTCGGGGTACCCATGCCCTCACCTGCCAGCCCCCGGTCAGCCCTCGACCAAGCAGCACATCCTGAGCGCCAGCCCCGTGATTGATGCACTTGGCCGAGAACTTCCCTCCTGCCCGCTCAGGAAACAGGAGGGCTGGGGAGATAGCGTTTGCCTTTCTTTCACAGTCCCTGCTTCCGAACTCTAATCACCTTCTGCTGTGGGAAAAGAGATGAGATGCTGCCTAAAAAACAGATCATTGTCCGCCTCCTAGATTAATGCAGAGAAAGCAGTATTGTCTGCTGAATGGATAAACCTTCCTCCTGTCACTCAAAACCTAAATTCAACGCTACTTCATTTCTAAGAGGCTTATCTTCCTTGAATAGACCCTTGCAGCTCAAGTAAGAGGCGATGTAATGAAGCGTGTTTTTTTCTTAAGTGAGAAACCTGCTGCAAAGAAGGGGTGAAGCCTGTGCAGCTGTTCTAAAGGGCCTTTGCAGACTCTCGAAATACTTGTC
Source organism: Apaloderma vittatum (assembly GCF_000703405.1). Taxonomy (NCBI): domain Eukaryota; kingdom Metazoa; phylum Chordata; class Aves; order Trogoniformes; family Trogonidae; genus Apaloderma; species Apaloderma vittatum. The sequence continues at coordinate 54,050 of NW_009708448.1, read as the reverse complement.
ATTTATCTGGTCTTGCATGACAGCAAATGAGAGAAGATCAAGTTCAAAATCTGCCGGCGTGGCTTTCAGGGCTTCTTCATCTGTTAATTAAATAATGGTCGTTAGTGAACAATGCGCCATGATAAGGGCGGATATGATGCCGAGATGGAAATACGGAGTTGGGAGTTATGAATAAGCAGATGGTCCCCAGGAATTTTCCTAGTTTGACCCCCTGAGTGATGCCTCGGTATGTGGCTGGAGGAACTGGCAGCGAAACAGGTGGCATCAGGCGGATAAATAAATCCATAGAAGCGTGCTGAAATCATTGTAGAATTTACCCCTTTTATGCAGGGTAGCGATTAATTCGGTGATTTCCCACAAACCAGCCTTTTTTGGAAAATCACCCACGCCACTGTTGCCGCAAATAATGACTTGTTTACTTTGCTTGCCTGGAGCCTGCTGCATTAAAGACTTAACTTATACTTTTAATGTATTTTGGAAATGTATGCTCTAAATTAAGATTGGTTGCTCAACATCTGAGGACCAAATCCTGAAGTGTTTACTCAACTTCTACTCAGTCAAAAATTACTACACTGGTAGTAACGGGCAGCTGCGAGGATTGCTGAGATGGGATTTAAGGTCTGCTTCTTGCAGGTGATACAGGAATCTGCTGTGGATGTAAGAAGTTAGCTCTTCTTTTTATGGCTAACATATATTTAATTTTCTAGATGCCTGCAGTCAGATGTTATCTGAAAGCATAGATCTTGTAAATACCTCCTTCCTTCGTCATTAATAGCATGACCTTTCCAGTCTCACCATCACCCTATGGATTGTGGCCATCCAGTTTGTGCCTCTCTAGATACGGGCCATAACAGATATAATTCCATAACAACAAAAAAAAGAAACACTGAAAATTCTTTCCTTGGCTCTTTCAGAGACACTGAGGTGGGTGTGGGTTTACCTCAGCTGTGACCATGCAGGAATTACGTGAGACTGTAACGCAGGAGTATATTATCTTGAACTGCTGCTTTTGTTCCTGGGGCTATGATGCTGATACAAGGGAGGAGACCCAACACGGTGCGTGCAGGAAGGGTAATGCAGCATCTGCTCGTGCCAGAGCTAAATGTGGCCAAGGACATGTCCAGTCTGGCTTGGACAGGAAAATAAAAAGCTTAAAGTACTTGAAAGCACCTCATCTTCAAGGTGGTGGTCACCTTGGGGAGATTTGGCAGGTCTAAGTGCTGAGGAGGAGAAATGAGGCACCTGTTGGGTGCTGATTTAAAGGAGTTTTTGAGCAGCATGGAGGAAAACACAAAGCCTGGGGTGCAGACTCCTCTCATGGGTACCTGAGGTCCCGTAGAGCAGTTGGTGTCCCTGGGATGGGTCCCTGCCATGACATGGCCTGGACCAGTGTGGAAACCAAGAAAGCCAAGGAGAAGTGGGAAGTGGCTGGGAAAGACATGAAATATATGACAAATATGTTCACACGACAAATCCATGCTGGAGAAAACACCGTGCTTGTGACAGAGCACAATAATAACGGGGAAATTTTGCAGTTAATGGTAAAACATACCATATGCCCACAAATGCTTAAGCACACCAGGGCAACTGCTTTCGTGATGTCAAGGTGCTGAAGAACAGGTGGTAGGTCTCACCCCAAATTACAGATTTGCAGGCTGCTGCTGCATTCCTTTGTCCTTTGTTTTGGTTTTCATCATGTCAACGTATCTTCACTGGCCTGTCCCCACCATATGTTGATGCTGATGTTTTGAGATGGCAATGGCCTGCAATTATGATTGGCAAAGGTTGTTTTTCAGGTACCTCAGAGTGGGAATGCCTCGTTGACGAGCAATAGTGCCCTGATCAGATTAGTCAACGCTATCACTACGTGTGCCGTAACCCTAAAATACAGTACCTGGCCTGGTGAACAAAATGTTGTCAGCACAAATCATCTGCTGTTTCTCCAGCCCTACATCCTGAGAAGCACTTGACAAATATAATGTTGTATTTCCTGGATTAATAGACATCGATGGCCAAATTCCCTGGACGATGGAAAATTAACAAATGCTTTCATCTCTACTTTCATTACAGGCATTATTTATGGGGATGTTGTGGTAGTAGGTGCTGTTTCGGTTAACTGTTTGAGGAGCTGGCTGGAGGCTTCGTGTCTGTAGCTACTGACCTTTTGCAGATTTCTTTCCCCTTAGCTGATGTCTTCGTCAGTAAGGAGACACCTGCATCCGTGCAGCTCCGGCGAGCAGAGCGACACAACACTTCAGTATTTCCCCTTCTTCACCAGCTGGATAGGACCCCTGATACAAAACCTGTGAAATGTGCCAAAAGCCTTCAAAGTTCAGGCCAGAGGTGTTTGTCCAAGATAAAAATGGGACAATAATATAGCATCCCTGTACAACTCATCCGTTTACACATGACACTCGCTTCGTGGGCTCTGATTAGCTTGTTAGTAAGGAGGCAGGAAGAAGTGCAATCAAGTTTTTATGATTCATCATTTCTGTTCCCTGTTTGGGAGACAATGTCAGTGCTCTTTGCCAATCATAGAAGGTGGCTTTCGAGTACCTTGGGGAGATGCTTTTTTTAAAGATGCTCTCTGTGTTTCTGAAGGCTGAGCCATATTTCTAAATAATAGGGAAGTCCTGGAGTTTGTTTTGTGTGTGTGTTTTTTTGTCCCAATTGTATCTGCTAACAATGCTTTTATGTTTGATGCACGTATGCTAAAAGAAAACTTGCTTCCAGTTTGTCTGTAATCCTCAGAAGTGTTTGTGCAGAAATAAATTAGAAGATGGTACCTGGAATATTTTCTGCAATACAAAAGGCAAATGTAAGTTTTATTAAGTTGAAAAGGATACATTCTCTTCTCCCGACCTTGATTTTTTTAGCTATATTCTCTATACCCCTGCTTTAGAAGTATTATTCTTCATCCCATCCAATTACCATTTCTATCAGCTCTTCTGAAAGATTATGCTTTTTGGGTGTTCTTCTGTAGATGTCTTTCCAGTGGCTTCACTTGATGAATGTGACAAGTTTTGTGTTTTCTCCCTCCCCTCATTGAATTGAAAAGTTTTTTGATAAATACAGGCCAATAAGTGCCCAAAGGCAGTGTTTCAATGGCTGCTAAATCTTTCAAGGTTAGGACTTAACCTCCGTTCTCCCTAATTCAACTGCAACCTTCAGTCTGGAGCCAATCAAGAATATCAGATGATACTTAAACAATGAAGGATTTCTGATATTCAGGTACAGCCTCTGTTCAATAGGATTGCAAATTCTTTGTGTGAAGAAAGTCGGTTTTGCTCTAAAGTACTGTCACAAAAAGTGAAATTACCATTTGCTTGGAATGATGCCATTCATCATTGTCAGAATACTAAGCATTGTAAGTAGCTAGGCCTCTCCAAATTAATGCCTTGTTTTGCATCGGCTAAATTTCCCAAATCCTCGAGGATGGGTCATACAAAACTCATCTCACCATTTTAATTTATCAATCCAATATGAGTGCGGTGAAAGGGAGCTTCATTCGGTCTTAGCTCTTTTATTTACAGTCTAATTCTAAAAGAAAAGGAAATAAGATATGAAAATAAGTTGGAAAATAAGATAAATCTCTCAGTGAAATCACAAGATCTACTCAGTCCTGTAGCAAACCCTCTATAATTCATTTGTAGGTCAGCTCAAGGGATTAGCCATGACGTATTTGGAAATTCATTTATTTTTATTTTATTTTGCTGTTTCTTATGCATAAGGGTAATGCTGTCCCCAAGGCTTTTCAGGTAGCCCTCAAATCTTGACAACATTTGCTGTCTCTAAGGCCTAAGCCAAAATTAATTTTCAAATAAACAGCATAAAAATGTATGGAGTTGTATAAATTTGAATACAAAATGCATTTGTTTTGCTTGCTTCCATCCACACATACATACTGTTGGCTCAGCCAAAAATCATAATATGACATTGAAATTAACGGCCATATGTACATCATGAAAGTCAAAAAAGTTTCTTCGCTTATTAGAAACACTGTAGCTTGGGGTTCCCCCCTCCTTTTTCCTTGATATGCTCTGCTAGATGTGTGTTGGGAAAGAAATCAGTGTTAAATGTCCTTCTTTCTCTGGGTGCCTTATGAACCCGTAGCTCAGCTCTCGGACCACTTGTGGGAACCTGCATCCCGCTCGGGATTTTGCAGGTATGTCATCCTGAGAAGAGCTGACATGTTTTCAGTGGAGATGAAATTAAAAGCAACTTGATACATCTTGTAATTTGCTTTATCGAGCACAAGCAGGGAGACATTGAAAGTGAGAACAGTGCTTGGCCAGCCCCAGTGACGCGGGGTGGAAATAGCCCCTGGTCCTGCAGTGAGCGGTGAGTTGGACCAGAGGGCTAGAAATAGTGCTGTGGAGCAAAATTCCCAATTCTTAGCTAAACCAAGCAAAAAAACCCCAGCAGAACCCCAGACCAGAAGCCCATACTGAGAGATTACAGAGAAACAAGGTAAACATTTTGCTGGTGTTTAAATGTGGTACGGACTGGTCTCTTCCCTCAGGTCGCTGGTGGCTCCAGTACATCCCAAGAGGTGCTGGGAGCCACTGCTGCCCTGGGAGCCTGCAACACCTGTGGGATCAGCTCTGTGGCACCTAAAAATAACACCTCCACACTCTTAAATTAAAACAATGCCTCTTTTCCGTATAGTTTTTTGAAACCTCATTCCACAAGGGGGCTGCAGGCACGTTGGAAATCTAGTGGCTGGCAGCCTGGGGAGTAGTACCTGGGAGGAAAGGTGCCTGATCTCATGCAGAAGTGCCCAAGTGTGGGCCACATCCAGAGAGAGGCTGTCCCTAAAGCCAGAGCAGTGCTTGGTGCACACGTGGCTTTTTCCGAAGATGTGACACGCGGCTCTTTGGCAAGGTTAGCTGTGCTGTCAGCTGGGGTGCTAGAAAGGAGGAGGAAGAGCCTGGAGGGATGGGCTGGGATGCAGAGCTGCATCATACTGCTGCTGCTCGTACCCCAAAGGCCCTCCAGATTAATAGGGTTAGCCGAAACATCCTTTCACCTCTGCTTAATTAAGAGAAGTACGACCGTGTGAGATCTCACTAGTGCATTGCCTAGAACTCGGTATCTCAAGCAGTATCAGCTGACCAATAAATAGTTGGTTAATTATTAATTAGGTAAAGATTATGTTTGGAAAGGTAGATCACCTTGCTTTCGATTATCCTTTCCCAGCCAGGCAATGAAAGATTTTAATTTAATGTGACATGACAAACTACAAACAGAAATGGGTTTTGGGGTTTGGCAGGTGAGGAAGCTGGAGTCTGGTGGGGCGCTGCAGGGGGCTGGTTTTCCACCCCATGCCCAGCCAGGACTGGGCATCAGCCCCATGTTTCTTTCCTGCCTGGCATGTTTGGAATGCGTGAAGACCCTCTGTTTAGCAGATAATTTATATCCTTGGTAAGCCTGGAATAACTTCAGTGCTGCGTGATCTTACAGCTTTTAATGTTTTTAGTGCTTTTTTTTCCAGCAACATGAGCTCACACTGCTACGTGCAGTACAAAGCCTTCTGTGCCAACAGACAGCAAGGTGCTTTATGGATTGTTTCCTTACTTTTTTTTACCTTCCACTGACATACTGTCATGTTGGACTTCAGGGTGAAACACACGGGGACACCTCCCTGAGGAGCGCTGAGATGTCTCCTCTCACCCTGCCCCTGCATGTTCATCGGGCAGGCTTCTCGGGGAGTACTGCACTTTCAAAGCCAGGAGCATGTCCTTGATGTGGATGGTGTGGCTGAGACCTTTCTACCTGTTCGCAGGTGTGAGTTTTCCCTCCAGGCTCAGTGAAAAAGCTGAGGCCGGTTGCTAAATGAATGCCTGTGTTCTTTCCAGCCGCCACGCAAGATCTTCCCTGTATTCCTGGTTGAGGGCTGACTGGGCAGCAGCTGTGGTCTACGTCTCTGTGCCAGGCTTGGCTTTGGCTGGAGATGGAGCATCTCTTCCAGATTCTAGTCTTCTTCCAGATCTCCCTGATTTAGGTCACCCTCCATCACCTGGTAGATTTTGCTAACCAGGTTGCAAGAAATGCAAGTTGAGGATTGATTACCTGATGCCCAGAGCCCAGCTCTGGGGAAACTGAGGGTTGGGAAGGTGAACACGGGCAGCAGTAGGGCGCTGCTGCTGGCCGCTGCAGAGGTGTGTTGGCTGGGAGCTGCTCTTAGCAGCCCAAAGCTGCTTTCATGGTTGTAGGTCAGAAAGCAAGAAAAGCGGAGAAAGACAGTTTTACTTTCAAATAAGGGATATTTGCTAAAATGCATTTAAAAAACCATGGCAGTCAATATGAATGCTGCCATATAACACATCTGAGAACTGGAAAATTGATTTAAAAATGAAGAACCTCCAAATATCAAATATAAAGAGAAATCTGTTATATATATATATGTATGTTTCTGAATGTAAAAAAAAGCAGATAGGATCATCAAACTACATACTATTGCTTATAATCTCTGTTTAGTGTATATTTTGAGATTTGACAAAAGATCCCTGACTTTTTCTTTACGCACTTAGAATGTCCTCAAATCAAAATTCTGGAGGATCACACTATCTTACTCATACAGTATATACATTGCTTATATATATTGCTTTTTAATTAATAACACTTCCTCGTTTCTTTTTTAGGCAGTGTCCATAGAACAGTAGAGTACAGTACTGTACTTCTGGCTGCGTACATTGTAGTCGGTGGAAACACGTTTTTGACATGCGAACTACGTGCCTTGCTGTACCAAAACTATGTCAAACCAGACACGTCAATAATAAGTTTAGCCCTGTAAATGTCTTTCTATTGTGCTCATCACCCTATTATGGCAATTGCTTCTTAGGTGACTTTCATTTCTTGCCAAAGCGTAAAACACCCCACGATGCATGAAATGTGGGATTTGCATACCCATTTGAAGTGTGAGTTGAAAAGTATGTTTGGCCACTTGTTCCCTGAGGGCCTGAGTACGTAAATACAGGGTTCTGTGAGGCTTGGCAGAGCGGCATGGAGGGCCAGAGTCTGCTGGATCCCATCGAAGGCGATGGAGGAAGAGTGGATTTGGGCTTATTTGAGGAAAAGGTGGCACTTGGTTGCTCTGGCCATGCAAGCAAAGGGCTGGGTGGCTGAGTGTCTGCACCAGCCCGCTGCTTTAGCTGAGCAGGGCATGGGGTTAAATTATAGTTATTCCCTGCTGGCTGCACTGGAGAGCAAAACCCCTTTGCCTTCTCTTTCTGGTGCGGTGCCGTTGGGCGGACAGGCAGCTGTGGCAGAGCTAGTCCCCGTGATCCCCACTGGGGCTGGCATTCCCCTGTGCTCCTGCTCTCCCTGGGCTAAGGCCTCTGTTGGCCCCAGCGAGGTGCATAACCCTCTCGCCTTTTCCCCAGCTTCACTAAAATCCTTTTATCCTATGGTATTTATACTTCATACTGATAAAGGAATAGGATTGTATGGTTATATAGCTGTAATTGCACACATTTTATGACACCTAACCATCTCTGAGAAATGAGAAAAGTTTCAGGGCTTTGGGTAAATAAATTTTTTTTTTTTTTTTTTACTTCTGCACAAAGTTTTCCGGAAACTCTTCCTGTTTACACCAGGTGAGGATCCAGCCCTCTACTTTGATTTCAGTTTGGTGCCGCCACTAACTCTAAACTTGCTGTTTCTGCTAGCAAAGGATGGGCGGAAGAGAGGCAATTTTGAGGAAAAAGTCCAGCTTTTACATTTATGAGAGTGATTTTAATAACTCCATGTTGCTGGTGCTAATCCTTTAACAGGAAGGCGGTCTGAGAACTGACTCAACCTCCTTTCCTTTCATTCGATCCCAAAACACCTGCAACTCTCAGCAGAGTAATCTATGAATCACTGTGTCTGTCGTCCACTTATTGTCTTGTCTAGTGCACTCCACAGTGGAACTAATCAACAGCCCTGAATGAAGCATTGCTCCTGAGCTGAATTCCTTAAAGCTCCTGAAGTATTCAGCAAGGAGGAGAAATCTTTTAGTATGATTTGCTCCACATTCCAAATTCATTTATAGAAAGAGAATAGATGATTAACAACGGGTCGAGAGACACAGATTTAGCACTGCTTTGCCCTGACCTGCCCCGAGTTACTCCTTCCACTTCCCAGGCTGCTCTAATAAGATGAGTTCAAGGAGTGGGATGGCAAAAGCTGCTTGAATCCGCTGCACCCAGCCATCTTAATTTGGTTTATTGGCCTTAATGAAGAAATCTGGTTCCTTAATCACAGGTGAATGGAAAAGGTCACTTGCCACTCTGACAAATGGGTTTACCCTGAGCTGTTTGTGTTGGGCTCGCAGATAGTGTGTTTTCCCCCTTTTTCTCCCCCGCGATGAAATGCCAACGTCTCTGCGGCACCTCCTGTTGCGGCCATTACCTGTGGTGCCTGGGCTGCCTGCCAAGGAGCACCCTCGGTAGCAACAAAAGCATAATCATTTCCAGTTGGAAAAGACTGAGCCGTGGTAATTTTCCCCTTTGAAAGCTGCGGCAGTGAGGCTTGGGTTAAGCAGGCACTTGCTTGGTCCTGGGACATGGCACAGTAAGGGTACGAAACTTCATTGTCTGTAGCAGCCTTATGGGGAGATTGCAAAGTCCATCACCAAACATCCCCAAAGATGTTCTTCATCCCCCCCCCAAGCAGCATCCAGCTGGCCTCAGCGGTGGGGTGGTCGGGGAGATGTATGCAGTCTGCAAATGTCTCTTGGATAGATATGGGTGGTAAATTCTAGCAAAATAGATGCTAAAGGAATGATTAAGCTTTCTTAAATGAAAAGCTGACCTGCAGAGGAGTTCAGAAGAGCAAGAGGTGGAAAAGGTGCTGCAAGCTCCTGCCATGTCAGGGGGGCCAATGGTGGAGGTTTCGCCGCTGCCAGCAGCAAGCAAACCCAACAGCTCATCCCAAAGGAGCCCCTGCACCTCCTGGGACTGGCTGTGCTGCGCACGCTTTGAGGACGAGTTGCTGGCACTTTCCCCACTAGGGCAAACTTTGGGCTCGTTGACACCCACTGTTGACTTTGGTAGTAAAATGTAGCAATAAAGTCAAGTCTCCGTCCAGATATACCTACTGGAAAAAGCCAGCCGAGCAGTCTCATGCAAGCCCTGGTTGGTGGCTTGCTCCAAGAAATCCTTTTGCAGCCCTGGTACAAAAAGGAAGCTATTTCAGACAGCAGTTAGAAACCTATATAGGTACTTGCAGCAAAACGTAGTTCCTTGCAAGTAGGGCTGAAAATCTCTTGATGTATGTTGAAGACAGAGAGCACTTAAAATATGTTCATGGTCACATGTATTTATCACCATGTGTGAGCTTTTCAGACATGTGGGCTGTAGAAAATAAAACTTTGGAGAAAAATGCCCGGGTAGATTTGCAGAAGTACTGCCCGTTCAGAGCAGCATTAAGTGTCAGCTGAAGATGAAGCTCTCGTCCAGACCCTGGGTGCTCACAGCCAGCCTCGCTGGGTCACATAAAAAAAATGAGTTGGGTCAAACCCCAGATGTGCTAACTGGGTGTTGAGATGCACCAATTTTCACTTTGCTGGAAAAAATGATGTCTCTTTTACTTCACACTTCTGTTTTGAAACAAAAAACGATGCAAGAGTTTGTCCAAGGCAGAGCTTTCCAATTTTATCTGGCATTTAAATTCTGCTATGTTTGAGTAGTTGTCAAAAAGATAAAGCTCCATTTTGCAGGAACACACTCGGACGTGTGAAAACGCAGCGGACAGGTGAGTGGCAGGAAGCAAGAGCGGCTGCTTCCAGGCAGATGCAGACAACTAAATAAGTTTTGAGATCATCGTTCCTGTTCAGGTCTTTTCCTTTCATTCTTCAGATTATTTTTATGTCGGAGGCAAATAACAAACAAAGACAAATATGCAAAATGACAAGTTGGAGTTTATTGGAGCAGGAAAATAAGCCATTCACACCACTTCCCGGGTTGCTGTGAGAGGCAAAATCATTCACAATGGTGAATCATGGCAACTAGAGCTGCTTGAAATTACTGCTTTCTGAAGCTAAATTGCTACTGGCATGCACGGAATAAAAAAGATATTAGTTCAGTTAGTTTAAAAGTACAAGTTTTCTTTAGCTGTGATTTCACATGTGCTTTTGTAGGGCCAATGGATGATCTTATTTTCTGACAGATGATATTTAAGAGCATCTCTGTGTTTTCTTTGGGTGACTACATAATTTACAAGAGAAAGCCCCATCAGGGATGATGGAGAATTGCACTCACTCCCATCTCCAATAGCCAAGATGGCAAGACGAGATATGAGTTGCATCTTTTCAACAACTGAAACTGCTGCTGCTGAAAGTGTCTGATTCTTCTCCCTGACATGAACATGGGATTTTGGAAAGAAATCGACTCCTCCAGTCTCCTGAGTGAAGGCATTAATTCATCCAAGTGTTTCCTGTGAGGATCTCCTTAGCATCGACTTTCAGAGTCAGCCGGGTACCTGTGAGTTGTAGAGATATGAAAGGCACTGTACAGGAGCTGAATGACACATTTCCATAGTGTGTTTTCTGGCAGATCTTATTCCTTCCTGGAGATGAGTGGTTTACTGCAACAAAAAAATAGCTCCTGGAATTCAGCTCTTTGGGCTGACATGGGAGGGAGCTATGTGGGAGCAAAGCTTTTGGAGCCTGGATTTCAGAGCAGACAGGGGCTTCTCCAGCACACCAGTTTCCTGACCTTCTGACTCCTCCTGGTCAAGTTGTTCCTTGGAGTTTCATACCTTTCTCTGGTTGCCGAGGAGCAGAATCCCACCCCTGCAACCCAGTTTTCTCACTCTGCTTTACCAAATTTAGTTTGCATGTACCTGGACCCATCATCCGAGGAGACCATCTGCTGTGATGCCTCCTCTTACCAAAACTTTCTGTTTCTTCTAGTTCACAGCCTGTCTTTGTGGGATTTGTAGGTGTCTACAAGCATGCTTACCTCTGAGCAAATGGTTTAGCTTTTCTTTGTGCTTGACGGACAGCTTGCAGCATGCCATCTCACCTCAGACTGGACATCTTAAATGAGTCCCCTGAACAGTCCCTCCCAGCACCCAGTTTTCTGCTGCCTGTGAGAAGCTGATGCGTATGTTGTAAACGCCCAGAATTAGCAGTGGTGGATCCTCGCGGAGGTTGTGTGCAGACAGCAGAGGGTGCTGGAGTTTTTTTTCCTTTCAGTGCACCTCCAAGGTTGCAGGATCATAATAACCTAAAATCAGTTGGCTTTTATTCTGATTGCTGATCATGCAGAAGCCAGGCAGGTACAGCAAGAGAGGTGGTACTGAACTGGAGTTAAATGGACACCGTCACCTTCAAAAGTCACACTTCAGCTGAAAACTTTGTATCTACCGAATCAGTAAAGGAAAACTGAGTTTATCATGATACGAATAAACAGATTTTATTTTTCTAACTTTTTTTTTTTACTAGAATTTTCCCTCTCTCAAAACATTTTTAGAAACTTTTTTTTTTTTTCAGGAAATGGAAAACAATATTTCAGAGAAGTCAGAGTCCAGGAAATTTTACTCTGTCAGAAATACAACTTGCAGATATTATCAAACTCCAGCAAGTTGATTATATAGACTTCTACAGATCAGTGTAACAGTGCTGTCAGCTGGCACCTCGCTGCCTTCTAGCAACATCCAGATCTATATAGCTTAAGAGTTTCACCCAGGACTGTCAATCTCATGGGCCAGGGCTGGAGGAAGGGATCTCCTGTAAATGTCAGTAGTAAGACTTTCAAGAGCAGGATTTAAAAGAAGCAAGGGTAGCAAACTAGGCTGCCAGGCTGTAAGACTGGAATAACTCCCTTAAGCTCAACAGAGCTTAAGTGACTTAAAGTTCCCAAAGCTGATCTTTCCGCATCAGGACACGGTCTCACTGGCTGATTGTAGAATAAGTCTGAAATTCAGACTTGGTTCTTGGGTGCCATCCAGGCACGCCATGGGTGAGGAGCTCAGGGGCTGCATTTGGGGCTGTGTCACGTGTGCTGATGCACATACCGCAGGTCGTGGTGCTAATGACAGAGAATGGGAGTGGGTGTAGGGCAATGGCCACTTCACCTCCCAGTTCTCACCCTCTTATATTCACCCGTGTTTGAAAGGACAAATTTCACACCCGCGGGTTACAAGCCCAACTGATGTCAGAGCCAGGATTAAAACTCAGGAGTGACTGGCTTCTAGCCTATTTCTTAATCTATTAAATCACACAGTCTCTCTCCTGTTAAGTCTCACTGGTTACTGGGATTGCTTGGCAGCAGCAAGCTGGGGCTGATGTCTAATGCTGGCTCCGTTACCAAGTCAGCTTGGTTGCCAGCTCAAGGGCACCCAGTCAACGTATGTCTTATTTTTGGATTCCCCCATTCTCCTGAGACTGTTGCTATGAAGAATGACCTCCCTTACCTCATTCACCTTGTTTGCTGTTCCTGACCCAGAGAGTGTCATGGCTGTTGCATGAGTCAATCGTCCCATGGAGTGGTGGTCTTGCTGTGATGTTTTCATTAGCACTTGAACCAGAGCAGGGGCTGGCATCTGCAGGACGTTTCAAATGAATATAGAAAAGTCTATATTTTGGTAATGTTAAAACTATGACTAAGCTAACAAAAGTCAGGAAATCCAAACTGCAGATTGATTAGGTTGTCCTCAGGTTGCCCTGCCATGTCTAGGCATGGGATGGCAACACACCCGGGATCGAGCGCTGCAGTCCATGGGGAGGTGCTTCTAGGGCATGGGCATACTGCAAATACAGTTAGGACTTTTATGGGTTCATTTCTCTTCTTTTTAAGGTCAATCTATTCTGCTCCAACAGTCAACTTTTTTTTTTTTTTAAATCCCTTATATGTTTACAAGTGAGAGCCCTCTTTAGGAAATACACTATAGGAATCTGAAATCTTTCAACTTGCCTGCAGTACAAAGATTGTGAAGGGTAGTAAAAAGTCACAGATTATTATGCTAATCTATAGTTTTTGTGAGTACTTGGAAAGCTTTGTCCATATTTCTTACTAGAACTGGTAAAATTATTCCGATCAACTTAACTTTCATAATTTCCAATTTTCTGGTTCTGTTCCAATATGTAATTCTTTAAAATATTTTTGCTTCTGCTATTACTAATATAAATGAGTAATTTTCATTTTCTTTTGTTTTGGCAGAGTGTTGCACATGCAACGTTCAGTGTTTAAAGCTGTCGCTGAACGGGCTGACAGGGTTGTAGGGTGGAATAGCTTGACAATTTAGATGTGAAAATGTATGATGTTTAAGTATAAGATTGGATTTTGCAACTCGATAAGCAGCAGCAATCCCAGCCTGAGTAAGCCAGGGATCTTGCAAGCTCTCCTCTGGGCACGATGTCGGTCCCGGCGGCTCAACGCTATCTCTTGGGGCGGCTGGGAGTTACAATTGCCCTGCGACTTCCTCCTCCCTCCTCGCAAGGAGAGGATGGGAATTTGCTGAAGGCTTTTATCAGCAATATGCATCTGCCCCCATTCTCACTCAGTGGTTCTCGCCAACGAGTGGGAAAAGTCGGGCCAACGCGTAATCTGCTCCCAGCTTGCTTCCTGCTGCCGTGCCCCAGGGATGGAGGAAGCAGACAAGTGGCCCTGCGTGCTCTCTCTTTGCCAAGCCCAAAAGTTCAAGAGGCTCAGGGAGACAGAAGAGAATTTCTTGCTCCCTTTTGCAAGGGATATTGCATATTTAATGCCAGGATATAGTAAAAGTCCATGAAGATGAGTTTTATGGGACAAAATCCAGATGAACCTTTAACCACTTCAACTCTTTAGACACTTGCTGAGTGATTTTGGCCACTTGCTCTGTATCGTATGATGTGATATTAACATGCCATCTGAAGTGTCTTCCAGTTAAATGAGGTGTCATCTTAAGGTTTCGTTTTGTACTTTTGCTCCATCTGCAGTTTGAGTGTACGGGGGGCCACTGCTTGATTCATTTCTTTGTCCGTTCAAAGAGCTTTTGCAGCAGTGTCTACAAAATCTTTATTTCTGATGAAGTGTGGGGTGGGAGGAACGTTTCTACTCCTCATGCTCATAATTTCAGTAAGTTTGGTAGAAGCTTCTGGATATGAAAGACCAGGGCCAGGCAGTGAGAGCACGGGGAGCACGCTGAGGTCTGGGCCATCTCCTGCAGCATGCTAGAAATCACCAGTGAAGTGCACAGCAGAAGCTGTGCTGTTGCAGGACAGCACTGTGAGCCCTCCAGATGTGGGCAGAGGCTGCCTCTTCATTATTTATCTGCAGCCCTTGGCTCAATGGAGTCTTAATCCCATAATAAAGCCATGAGGTGGAACTCTGGTCTAAACTGTAGGAACGTACCTGATCTCTTTTGCTCTTGCTGATGTATGAATGGGAGAAGACACTGCTTGAGCCAGAAGAGCCATGCTGGTGGAATAAGTGTCCGCACATGTTCTTTGCTCAGATCTATAGACCTTTGTTTCTGTCCTTTTTTTTAAGTTTTATTTTTTAAAATAAATTAATTTTCTGCACCAAAGCAACATGATTGTTGAAATCTTGCTCCCATTTAAATCCTTGGAGTTTTTTATGGGCTTTTATAGTGACAGGATTTTTCTCCATGTGGTTTTTTAGCACCTGAGCTTGGGTAGGCTTCAGGAGAATGCAGCTGCTATTAGCCCAGTCTTCCTCTCTTCTTTCAAGGTCTGGAGTTAACAGGGCAGTTGCAAAGCGTGGCACAGAATGCATTTCTGCATGAAGTACACCCACATTATCTTACATCCCAAGCAGTCCAGATTGTCAGTAGACAATTATGGGTTTTGCTGGGTTTATTTTGATTGGCCTGCTCTCAGTTTTCCATAGTGGTACTCTATTTGTAAAAACAGATCATTAATGATAACAACAGATGACATGTGTCTGAAATATGGGGTGGACGAGGGAGTTAGTTTTTCTTCCTATTTTTTTTTTTTCCTGAGTGTCTGCACTTTGACAGCACGTTTGCCAGGCTGTCACTTGGTTGAGAGATCCCCAAGATTAGGACCTCATTGTGTGAATGTTTTCACAGCACTTGTTGCTATAAAGAATCTTCACACTCTGGTGGATGAAATCTGGACTCCTAGACACAAACTGTTAAGAAGCAATCATAACAATTAGCTAATGTGTCAACAATTAGCACTTTCCATCAACTGGCATTGAGTGGAACCTTCTTCTTATCCATACACAGACAAAAATGCAATGATGTAGTAAAGAAAAGCAGTGAAGTTGGCTGCGCTTGTCCCTCGCTGTAGCCAGCACACTCTCGTGGGTATTGTTTACAATGATTATTCTTCCATTATGATGTTATTGCACAGGTCAGGGGTGGTAGCTAGACTGAAAATAAGGGATTTTTTTTTGGTCTTTGCTTTTTTCTTTTTCTTAAACTCTTGGCTGCTTTTATGAAAGTACAACAGAAACAACTGCTGTGAAAAGGTCAGCCAGTAACAGTACTTTAGTGTTTAACTGGTAAATATTTCAAAATAGTATTTCTAATATTTTACCATTTGGAAGTTTTTCAATGCATCGCCAGTCCAGCGTGACTCAATCAATGTAAGATTTCCAGTCTCCCCTGGGGATTCTTTACAATGGGTACGTTATAGTCTGTTACCATATCTATCACCAGTTGGTCAGAATTTGTTTTAATATCTTTTTATATGGTATATTACTGGCAGTAATATAAAAAGCACTATTTTCTCAAGTATTTCACATGTGTCCATACGTAAGGACTGAAGATAGGTCTTTTGTCATGACCTTGCAGCCACTCTCACCCATACAGTAGCTTCTTACTAGACGATGCATTTGACTGGAAAGATCAGTCTTCTCCAAGGAAATGTCTTTTAGGAATGTTTCCTGTAACACATGGGGATCATAATGGGCTACCGAGAGACGAACATAAAGTGCTGCAGCATTGGTGAGGGTTTCTCTGGTTAATTGTGGAGCTGGAGCCAAAGCGAAACCGTATTAAAAACAAGCAGTGCAGTTTCTAAAAGTAACACGCTTCTTGACTGCACGCCAAAGCAATTGATTTAAAACAGGGCACGGAGCTCGAGCACAGCCTCGTCTGGTGCAGCACGGCTGTATGGACCGTGTGTGCATGTTTAGGAATCAACAGCTCGATAAAGAAGGTGTTGCAGCCAGCTGCACAAAAAGGTGGAGGTGAGGATGTAACCTGAAACAAAAGTAATCAAAATTTACTGATTTCTCTACCCTCAGCATATCCTGCTTTGTTCTAACAAGCCAACAGGGTAACCCTGTGCTTTAGGGGCAGATGCACCATCTTTCCAATTCTTATCATAGAATCATTAAAGCTGGAAAGACCTTCCCACATCTCCCTGTGACTTCATGTAAGCCGAAGATCTCGACGTACCTCAGTTGCCTCCTTTTAATCCCAATTCTTCCTTGTCCTCTCCTTCCAGCCTGGGACATTGTGATACTAAACAAATGTTTGAGATTTTTGGAGTGGTGGTGGTGGGAGTGTAGTTACACTAAGGATTATTAATATGGGAAATTAATATGGTCAATAAATGTGAGAGGGGTTGAGTAATGCAGAAACGTTCTTTACAAATTCTTTAGTAACAGAGTAGGCAGAGTGCCATAGACAAAGAAAATCCTCTGAATTGCAAGTGTGTTCTTATGGCTTTTGCCAAGACGATGACAAAACCCGGTCTTTCTTCTCGCATTAGGACTCCTATTCAATGATACACTTAAGCATGTTCTTAAATTCCGTTGACATTTGAAAGCACTGTTGACTTTAATAGGACTTAAGCACCTGTTCATGGCTAATTGTGTACTTTCAGGGCTTTTCTTGAAGGAAAAAAAAAAGATGGATAGACTTAGGCATGTGCTTAAAGTTAAGCAGGTGCTTAAGTGTTTTGCAGAGCTGAGGCCTTAGAACTGAGTCTAATCCCCTCTGAAGTCAGAGGATGGATTTTACCCTGCAGTGTGCCTGGTGCAGAGGAGCAATTTGTTTAAGTGACAAAATGAAGTCATGAGAAACATCTGAAGGAACTTTTTGGGTTTTTTTGCAACAATACCCAATCATGGGTGCTAGCTGCTGACAACTGAATCAAAAAATGAATTTACAACTACACTGAATGGACAGAAAAACCCCTTTTCAAACATTAACAGCTTTGGGTTCAGATACTATCACTTGATAATTCTTGTCATACCCTGAAATAAAAGCCCTTTTTCCTCGGACATGAGGCAGTGGTCCTGCCAGGACAGGCCCTCGGGTAAGATGGGCAAGAAAAAGTGTTTGTTTCTCGGAGAAAGGGCTGCTCTGCTGTAGGTGGTGGTTGATGATTCAGAAATTACAGAGCCAGGGGTGATTTGCCTGGCATTAGGCAACTAGCTTTTGGATGATGGTGGGGTGACAGTGCCTCGCTCTCTTTGAGAGCTGCCTCGGGTGCCTCCACCTCTTCTCCCTGCGTAGGAGTAGAAGACAAGGCTTCTGCTCTCTTCCTTCCTCTTGGTTTGTGTAAGTTCCGCCACATCAGGCACTGTCTTGCTTGGAAGGTGGTACACAATGTGCAGTGAATTGGATCCTCCCTGGGACTTCTAGGTAGTGCAGTAACAATTAAAAAAAATTAGTTGCCAAATGAATGTAAATTTGGGGATCGGAATCTTACTTTAAGGTTAAAATGTAGTGCCTTGGCTTTTCCCCCTGTGCCATCTACCGGGCACTGAGTGGAGCAGGGTTTGTGCTTTCTTATGGTCGACATCTTGAAAGAAGGACTCCATCCAACGGGGAAGCTCAGAGGTGTGGTGCCACCGTGAGAATCCACTTCAAAGCATGAAGCAAAAGCAGAAGAGAGCGATTTAAACCTGTTTATTGTGAACCTCAGCCATCCTGTGCCGTGCAGGCAGGCTGGTGAGCTGCAGGCTGGGCTGTGGGGCTTTAGTAGGAAAGGATCATAGCTGGCACAGATCTGAGGTGTTGGTCCTGCTCCCGTGGCAGGGTTGGACTTGGGAGTTGCTGCAGAGGTGATAGAGGTGCACCACGCCAGGCGAATCTGAAAACATGAGTGTCCTGGGCAATGAGCAGATCCTCCACCAGCGCCTTGCCGATGAGCCTTGCCATATTTGGTGGTTTTCTCAAAGTCCCACTTCCTTTGGTATTGTGATTAAGTGACAATGTCGTCTTTTACTTTTTTTTTTTTTTAAAAAAAAGAACTTTCCAGCCTTTGTGGTAGTAGAGATAAGCTGTAAAATGTGAGCCTAAAACATTCCCAAATAAGAAGGCAAATAATTAGGATCCAAAATGCATTTGTAACAATAACAAAAAAACCAAACTCAAACCAAAAATAAAAATTAAGCTGTATTCCTTGCCCAGTGAATTTGAGCAGCAGAGATTAGTTTCAATGACTTGTTCTTGGTAGGTGGGGGATGCCCAGTGCAGGTACCCTGCCCAGGACTTTGTTTGTGATTTAACCCCTTCACCATGAAACTATGATAAAGTTAAATGCAGTGTAAGTGATTCAGGTGGAATTATGGGGCTGTGGCTGGAAGGATTGAGTCCTCACCTGGCTATGAGCATTTTTGGAAAAGATGTATAGATATAAGCTGGACTCAAGGAGTTTTATGCTCTGTCAGGTCTCTGGTAACCAGAATGAAATGTTTCACTCAGCTGCCAATTCCTATCCACACTGTATTACAGATTAATAGGGAAAAAACCCAAACCCCACATGATTCTTAGTTTTTCTTATTCACCTTATTTGCAAAATGAAGCATATTCATATCAGAGAATGGCAACCGTGGAAAGGAGATGAAAACAAGGAGAGCCAGGTGCTCCAAATAAGAAAGTGTCAGGAAGGCTCTACGTCTCCACCGAGCAGCCTGTGCTATAAATTGTGGCAATGCCACCACTGTGACCTGGAGCCTGGGGGAAGAGAATAGTATAAAAATGATAAATCACAGCCAGAGTTCCAGATCTTAATCAGACAAAGAAAGCTGGTTCCATTATCAGGCACGTTTATATAATCGCTTACTAATAACGCTGTGTCCTTCCTCCGATTTCTTTAAGTAGACGTGGAGTAACGCCCTAGATAGCAATCCTGATCTGTCCTGATGTCACATCTGTCCTGATGTCAGAAGAGACCAGCGCTCCTCCAGCCTGATGCTCTGTGTCACGCAGGAAATAGCTTCCTTGCATTAATACCTGCCTGGGCTAGAGCATCTCTTAGGAAAGCCGTGACTCCTGCTCTGAGAGAGCACAGCATCTTGGGAACTTTCCCAACAATTATTCTTGGCCCTGTTCCTCATTGCAGTGTCTCCCAGCTCCCAGGCACTGTGTTCATTATCAATCTGTTTACCTCAGCTCAAGTGATCAGACTGTGCTGATCTTCTTGCCCTCTACCCTCTAGATAAAGAAACTTCCCCACGTGTTTTGCTACAGATGCACACTTTCTGATCTGCTCATCACTTTTATTGCTCTTCTTTTGAATCCTCTCTAATATTTCACACTTTTTCTCGAAGCCAGACCTCCAGGGGAGTTCGCATTGGTGCCACCGTGGTGGCATCACCGTTGTGTCACGGGCAGGTCTCTCTGCTGCTGCCCATCTTTCCAGTGAGCCCAATTTCTGTGCTGCCCTTGTGTCTTCCCTACTCGCAGCTCCTCAGTTTTTTGCATCTCCTGCATGTTGTTCTGTATGTTATTCAGATATTTCTCTCTTGTTGTTCATTAAAAACTCTAACTGTGGTAATGTCAGAAAGTGATTCTTGTAGGTGTCCTAAGAAATTATAGTTAACTGATGGGGATTTCCTACTTGAGATTGCATTTAACCTTTTCTTTTAGTTATGTGTATTTTCTATCATTCTATTTGATTCCAATATCAGATAAGATATAATCACTTGTTAGTAAAGTCTTCTCCATACCTCAGTCTCTAAAATACCATCTGAGGATTCATAATTTAATATAAATTAACAGCTATTATCTAGCTAAATCTTTTGAATAGTTTAATTATGTGACCAGAACTACCTTTGTTTGGATAAACTTGTAATCATATAAAAAGTATTTCCATTTACTTTGGTAGGATCTATTATCTACAAATACATATAAATTAGCATTGACTTTATAGTTAGGTATAATTTCATACTTACAAATAACTTTAATTCCTAAGTAAGAAAACCCTGTTGGTTAAGGAAATAATTGTAGTGTAATTTGCTTGCTCTGGTGTCAGGTCAATCTGTCTTTACTTGCCTGCTCGCTCTGGCCCGTTGCAGATTCCAGAACCAGGCTGAGTTTCCTGCACTCCTCTGAAACTGGCATTTTCTTCTTAGAAATTCACATTCACAGTTCAGGGGAAGTCTCTTCCAGCTGTCTGAAAAATCTTGCATGCCAGTTGTTTGGATGAGTTAATATATAAAAAAAAAAAATCTGGCTTTCAGAGCTGCAGTTTAATTCTCTTCT
This sequence comes from Apaloderma vittatum, assembly GCF_000703405.1. NCBI lineage: Eukaryota > Metazoa > Chordata > Aves > Trogoniformes > Trogonidae > Apaloderma > Apaloderma vittatum. The sequence continues at coordinate 33,650 of NW_009708448.1, read as the reverse complement.
GGGTTATTTTGAGATGGCCTCATTATCAGATATATGTGTGATATGACATTTCTTCCCAAATATTTCACAGAAGTGTCTGAGCACTTTTTGCTTTTGTACCTTGTTTTTGACGATTAACTAGTGCCATAATTCAGGTCACTTTTTTCCCTACTGAACTTGAGTTTTTCTTGTGTCGTTATTTTCCTCTGGCAAATTTCTGTAATTTATAGCTTCAAATTAACATTTATGACTGTTAGCTTCCCTCTTTTCTATTATATTTATATCAGCTCCCACTTCCCCTCTAAGTGACACTGTTTTATAGGTTTTCTGTTTTTTCATTTTCGTGGCAACTTACTTTCTCAGCTACAGAATAAAGCTTTGTAAACATCTTGTGAAATGTTAGCCAATCCCAAGTATTATTCTTATACTTCTGTTTAATTTTTATTTTTCTACTGAACAGCTTGATAATTGTTTTCAAAAACCATCCTTTAGAGCAGTAAGGGTGTTAATTGGTGAGCCTTTCATTCTTATTGCACATAATGAATGTAATTAATGTAATTTCATGAGAATGGAGTGTCATCATCCAGTTCTCTTTATTTATCATTGCAGTGCTCGAATTCCACTTGGAACTGTATTTTCCCAAACCTCTGTATTACTTTTGAAATAGATTGGGGATTCTCTGAATGCATCTTTTGTGGCTGAGGCCCATGTAATCACTCGTGGTGGGATCATACACTTCTAGCAGCTCTGTGCTTATTTACACAAAACTGCCATCACAGAAAGATCCATGTGTGGGGAGACATCTCTGCACCATCTTTTTTTTTTTTTCCCTTGGGAGAAAGAAAACCAAAGGGGGGAAATTTGTGCCCCTGCGCTGTGAAGCGTGCTGTCCAGACACCTGTACATAACGTGAAGTTAAATAGGGGAAATAATAGGGAAACCATTTCTGTTGTCATTTCCATTTGGATCATCCTCGTCATCACATTTCAGGGTGACAGGTACAGAAATAATGTGTGAAAGTCTCTTTAAAATGGGGCATTTTGAAAGGCTGCACCTGTGTCCAAGCAGTCAGTCCAAAACAGGCGTGAGAGGATTTGGACCATTTGTGTATGTGCCTGTGTGTGCGAGCGTACGCCTGTATCTACAGAAAATTAAATTATGCTTTAGTGCCAAATACATTTGAGTGAACTGGGAAAGACTCTTGGGAAGATGCCGGGTTCTTTTTGCTGTGATATTTTCTGGTAATTAAACAGTTCTCGATTTTATAACAGTTAATGAAAATGAGAGTGGTTGGAAGGGTTATTTCTGTCTGTTGCTATTAGATTCTCCCGATTTGCTGACCCTGAATAATTAAATGTTTTTGATCACTCCGTTTATATTGCTTAGAACTGAAGTAATTCTGATCCTTCAGCAAACTTGAAGCACAGCATGGAACATACTGAAAGGCGCCAAAAGATGAAACATTTCAGTTTTGTGGTTCACATCTGTCTATCCTGAGACCGGGAGACCATTATAATACACTTAGAGCATTTAAAAGCTCCTCAAGGTTGAAAGCCCCGATTAGGGCAGTATCTGTTCACGTGTGGGAGTCCTGCCTGCGCCAAACCTGGGAGCAGGGAGCCCTTGAGTCCTTTTTCTACGGGAAAAGATGTTTATAATGTTGGGTAGTGGAGGAAAAATAAGGGGAAAATGTAATCAAGGAGACCCTGACACCGAAGTGAAAATAGCAAAGTACACATCCATCAGTTCGTACTGTTTTTACAGAGAGTATAAAATATTTAAACTGAAGCCATTAATCATCCTGCTCCTCCGTTCTAATCCATGGGAACCACAGGAGGTCACCAAATATGCATTTAATATAAAAGAATGAAAAAATATTGGAGGGAAATGTAGTGTAGTCTAAGAACTAGAAACAAGAAGAGCAAAAAAAATTGCAACCAGAAATTTCCTAAAGATGAAAATATTATTTTCATAATGTCCTGCTGGAAAATCATTACATTTAGGGCAGCAATTCAAAATATATTTAGAATTAGTTAAAAAAATTATCTAAGATGGAAATTGGTTCTATTTCTTAATATTTTTTTTTTAAATACTGATGGATAGGAGCATTTCCTATTTTGTTTATTTTGATAAAATCCCAATATTGCTCACGGAAAGCGGATGCTTCTTGCAGAAGCCACTGCCAGGTTCACACTCCAGGTTTCCATCAGGTAATTTTGATGGATGTTTTAAACTCCTCACACTGGTGGGGCTGATATTGCCCCCCCCATTTCAATACTCTGAGGTGAGAGGTGAGTGAGAATCATAGAATCCTAGAACGGCCTAGGCTGGAAGGGACCTTAGAGATCATTTTAATCCAGCCTCCTTCTCCTGCTTTCACCGGATGCCTTGGGTGTTGGTGCTGAGAGGAAAGCCAAGGACTGTGGCTAAACCACCTCTCTGTGATTTATCTAATATCATTTGACTTTCCTGGAGTAAACCTGGCGTTTTATTCATTGATTTATTTACTGGTGCTACAATGGTGCTGGGAGGAGATACCTCGGAGCGAGGAGGTGAAAGAAGCAGACTAACTGCCCAGCCAAGGACTGGAAGAAGCAAATATTTCCATTATCCTACGCCTGCTGTAAGGGCTAACGAGAGCTGGCACGCAAAACGAGAGCACGGGGCGCTGTGGTGCCTTGTGCCGCTCGGGAACGCAGGGAGAGGCAGCGACGCATGGCAGAACTGTGGGTTTCCAAAACCTGCTTTCAGCTTTGGCACAATACAGCCACTGTAGAAGAAGACATTAGGAACAAAAAATAAAGGTTGAAGCTTCAAGAACAGGCTGCCAGAATTATTAAGAAAAACATCAAAATGATGCCATTAAAAACAGATGGGGATTCTGTAAAGTATTGAAAAGAAAATGTTTAATTATGAGCCTTATGCAAAACCCATCAAAGTTGGATTAATATTATAGTGCTGTTGCTGCAGAGGGTTTAAGTAGTCCATGGTGGAACATTAATCTTTCACTCCTTTAAAAATAATGTTTTCCTTTTGTTGATGACAAATTCCATCTCTTCACTGTTGAAATCATATATCCAGATTAATAGCATCTAACGTAATGAAATCAAAAGGCACAGGTAATATGGATTAGTTTAGAAAACAACAACAAGGGGGGAAAAAAAAGACCCCGAGGGGAAAAAAAACTTCACTGGATGAGTGCTTTTGTCAACATCACTGTATTTTTTCCTGTTGTTAAAGGATGAAGGTGAAGTCTCTGCTCATAGGTATCCTTGTCTTTCTAGGATATTGCATCGTGGCTGTGTATCCATAGTGTTTCTAAAAGGATGTCAAGCAGAGGATGCTTTACAGTTTTTGGACTGTCTATCTTGAGTTTCTGGAAGAGTGTCCACAGCTGAACAATCTGAACACCTCTGGCAAAAAAGTGCTGTGAATCTGCCTCTTCCAGTGCAGCTGTCTGGAACAGCAAGAAGGAGTTTCTGGGATTTTATTTAATAAATGTTTCTGGAGTTGCTGGTGCAGGGAGGGTTCTTTTGGGACAGCTAGGCTGCAGGGCTGCTTTTCCCACCTCCCCTCACCGTGGCATCGTGCCATCCCCTCCATCTGCGAGGACTGGGGGCTGCCCCGGTGGGCGAGCGATGGCCACTGCCCCGCATTCCCCATCACGGCCGGGGTTGTATCACCTGCCTGCACGGAGAGATTTGCACTGCGGGGCAGGAGTTTCAGATAGTCTCCTCCTGCATCAATCAGGTTGAGCATCGGAGGAGGTAACATTTTCTAAGTGTCACGATGCTTCTGAATTTCTCCCTGGGGAGGTTGGGCGCTGGTGTGAGCCACTGCTTTGGATGGGAGAAAAACCCAAAGTAAACCCTTTTCCCTCCAGCCTCTGCCATCCTGGTGTCTGGACCTGGATCTCTTAGGTAAATGAGGCAAGGAGATTTTGTTTCTGTGTTTCTTCTCATCACTTGTTCTCTCTTCAGGGCTGGGTCGCAATGCTTGGTGCATTAACCCACGTGTTGGGATTCATCACCTCAGCCCTCCGTCACACGTCTTGCCGACGTTTGCAGCCAACTCTCTGTGCATGAAGCCCTACCTGTGCTGTTTAGTGCTCAGCTGCTTTATGCAATGAACCACAGGGTCAAAAATCTGTGTACTGTATTCACTTAATACTACATGAGTAATTTCCCTTCTTCCTTTCCATCCCTGCCCCCCCCCCCAAATATTTTAAAAAATGTGCTATATTGAATCACTAGGTACTGAAAGCAGGTTCTTATTTGAGCAAAAATATCAGCACTGACTGCCAAGGTAGATTTAAGGTATTCATTACAAAATATTTTGTCCTGGGCTTTAAGAATAATGCACTTTCAGTACAAAGAAATGGTTATTCTGAACATTGGACATTTTTTTAGTTATTTACAATAGGTTTCAAGATTTAGAATTACCATGAAAGATTTACTTATATTGCAGTTCATGTAAAATTTAAAATCAATAAAGTAAATAAATTTAGCTTGTCTGCCTGAATCGATTTCCCCCATGCTAACACTGCCCTGTAATACTGTACTTTCTTATCTCCGATGTCATCCTCTGGTGATAGTTTCAGGGTTGCAATTCTGTTGTGCTATCATGTCCTTTGCGACATAGTGTGCCTCTGAGTCACCCGTAACTTCAGTATTTCAAACCTGGATTATGAAAATCACCTCCTCCTGAATAGGGAGCTGCTGGGAGCCAGGCTCCTTCCCTCTCGGAGCAGCCTCGTGCTCTTGCAGCTGGTGGATGGAGAAAGGGAAATGTTGCTCCAAATTAGGGGCAGGTATCTGGACTCTAACACGGCTGAGATGTGCATGGAGGAAAGCTGAGAGGCCATTTGGCAGGGCATCCCTATCCAAAGATGCCAGTCTGTGGCTTAGGAGCAAAGAGAGCTTCCATTTATTTTTTTTTTCATTAAAAATAAATAAATATGTAAGCTTTAAATGGTGTTAAATGTGCTCATCCAGCTGTTGTGCTAGTGTGTTCCTCAGCACAGAAGATGAGGAGATTGCAGCGTGAACTGAAAGAGGAGAGATGCCCCCTGATGGGTTTTCATTGATTTTGTCCTCTTTTTAAAAAAATTTTTATATAAATGCCTCAGTCAGAGGTACCTTGTAAGTGGCTGTAGATGAATGCCAGAGGAGAACTGGCTTCTGAGCAAGCTATGGGGCTGTGGCAGTGAGCAGCCCATGGTCCGCAGGTGGGTGATCTGGTTCCCAGAGATCCAGAACTGTTTTGGGGGACACCTGGGACAGAACCTTCCAGTGTGCCAATGGGAGCTGACTACAACTATAGAAGGGTTATGTCAGCTAATCTGCATTTCAAATGTGCAGAATACAGAAAGGGTGGATGAGCACAAGGGAAGCTTTGTGCAACGGTGGGTTGCTGGATTTACTCTTTATTTCAGGACCCGGATGAAAATGTTACCCAAACAATAAATGCAAGCTGGAACATAGGAGGTTCCACAAAAACATTAGGAAAAACTTTTTCCCTGTGAGGGTGACAGAGCCCTGGCACAGGCTGCCCAGGGAGGTTGTGGAGTCTCCTTCTCTGGAGATTTAAAAACCCCACCTGGACACGTTCCTGTGTGACCTGCTCTGGGTGATCCTGCTCTGCCAAGGGGGCTGGTCTAGATGATCTTCTGAGGTCCTTTCCAACCCGGAACATTCTGTGATTCTGTGAAAATTATTATTGAGGGCTACCAGTAATGCTTGGCACAAAACCACATCCTTTAGTTCCCAGTCTTTAATGGGAAATTGCATTCTTAATGTTTTCTGGATCTATGGCATGACTGGTAAAGGCTTTACTGCCTTGGCAGATTTGGCCTTCTGATTAAAAAGGGATTATCTGTTGCTGAATGGAAGACAGCGGTTTGAATTTAAGTTCAGTAATTTAAACTTTGGTCCTGTTATGCATTGGAACAACCTAAAACTTTGCAAACAGGTCTGTAAAATCAAATTACGTGGCAATGACAGTGTCCACACCTGAGCAAGGTTTTCAATCCAAATCAGTCTCTCTGATTAGAAGTAACTAGAGGGGCATGGATTTCAGAGGCCCTTACCTAAAAAAGTTGTCAAAACTGATACACCTTTGGAAGATGCCCTGGCAGGGATGAAATGCTATCCTGGAGGAAAACACTTGATCAGAAATGTTGCAGCCAGCTTCATGTTTAACCCTTTGCAGCCTCATTAGTGCGGAAGGAGCACGTAACCCGTGCGCCTACCTTGCGATGCTGTCCAGAAGTTTGCTCAGCTGCACCATTCAGAGGCGGTTTGGGGGAGAATAATCCTTGCAACCATAATAAATAATCTCAAACTGATGAACTTTAAAAATATTGGATTTACTTGTTAAAAAAGGAAACACATAAAGACAAATACTTTGATTCTGGGTCTGGCAAAAAAGTAACTATTTTTATAGCCGAGCAAACACTGTTCTTTTAAGGCAGTACTCTGGTTTCACGTGAAGTGAAATGTTCTGTTTTTATTACTTGCAAAAGAAAATATCAACCCCGTCTGTCAGTGCTGCTGTCGGGTTTAAGATGGAGCACCCTTCCGGAAGCTGTGAGGAAGATGTCTATAAAACGTTAGGCAGACTGTAAAGGAAAAAAAAAAATACGGAGAACAGAAAACAGAAGAAGAGGGAGCATAGTGATATAATAATATTAAAAAAAGGGGCAGATCTCCTTCTGGTTTAAGTTAAGGTAAATTCAAGTGAAACCAGTAACGCCGTGCTGCATTTATACCAGTGCAGCAGCAAAAGGTTTACATCCATCCAAAGCTCATGAATTTGAGCAAATAAATACAAGCTATGTAATCATTTTTATTTGTTTTCTGAGTCATGTCTGGTGAATGTAGGCGAAGAGGCTCCAGTTAGAGGAGCAGAGCTGTCCTTTGGGCTGGAGCTGATGGTGAACTTGGAGCATAATATAAAATAAACTTATATAAAGTTGCAGGATCGTTCTTTCGGCTCTGTAGCTGCTGGCAGCCTTTGCAGGTGGTTTTGAGCATGATGTTATTCTAGCCCAAATACAATTCATATACTGTGTTGGGTCAGTCTTGGAGAAAAGAAGATGTGCTGGATTGAGTATGTGAATTAACGACCAGGTTTTCCCAGACACAGAGTTGTTCAGCTCCTGAGGCTGTTTCTCACTAGAAACCTTGGCCAAGATGTAGGGAATTGGGCTAATTAAGAAGATGTTAAACACAGCTCTGCAGTAATAGCAGCTGACTGGCACGTTGTCTGGAACAAGAGGCATACTGAGCCTGACTGTCACGAAGCTGAGAAAGGAAGAGCCTGTCGTTTTAGTAACTGCAAAATTGTGCTTAATTGCATTAGCAAGGTTCTCCTGGAACAACGTAGCTTGATTTTCTGGGCATGGCAGCGTGGGTGCCCGCAGCGGAGACATCACGTTCCAAAGGTCAGCCCGGCCTTTTGTTTTCTCCCTACTTTTTTTGATAAATTTTTTGGAGTTATTTTGTCAGAAATGAGCAGTGGTGGTTAGTTGCCTAAGCACCTATGCATAGGCTTGAACAGATGCTTAATTTTAAAACTATAGGCATCAAGTCAAGAGAATTGCTGTGCTGTTCTGTGCTGTTGAAAACCAGCCCGCTTTTCCTGGCACCAAGATGAGGAGAAAAGGTATCTTTAGTCACGTTAGCCCAAACCTTTGAGGTGTTTTTCCTTTCTACTTTGCCTACTTATTAAACAGATATATAAATAATCCCATACAGTGCCATTTTAATTCTATCTACTGATTTTTTACTGAGGACACAAGCTGTGTCCCTGCACGGGGTGGCTGAGGTTTGTTTCTGCACCCAAGCAGTCGCGGCGCTCTGCTGCTCCGCCGGAAAAGCTCAGGCCATGCAAAGCAAAAATGCTCAGGACCAGCCAGGAATATTTCTGAGCGTATGTCATCAGCGGTGAGCTGGTAGACTTTATTTAAACCTTCAACTTTTCTACACTTAGATTGTCAAATATTTTAAGTTTTTTCCACCACGTCTCATCCTTCTCACTCCTTTTTAATTTGGTAGAATTTAATTTTGAATTTCTCTTCACTGAATGTGACTGTTTTGATTAGCTAAGTGGGATTGCACATTTCTGTCGTGTTCAGTCCCCGGCTGTAAATTGTTTCAGGTGAGATACCAAATTCTTACCACAGATTGCTAGCAATTGGATTAGGCATAAGAGGCACCTCTTTGTCCTTGTTTTTGTCATTTATTTATAGAAGTAAAGGCTTAAATTGCTTCTGTTGAAGTAGTACTTTTGGGTAACTGAGGGCAGGTTCAAAACTGCAATACGGTCCCAAAAAAAGTCAAGGCCATGGCTCTGTGCTCATCAGGGTACATTTTGCCATTATCTTGCATTTGTGGTTTTTTGTTTTGTTTTGTTTTCTCAGGTAACGAGTACAGGTGGGGCCCTCTCCTCCCTTAGGCAGGCAGGGGCAATTTCATCAGAGGTGTTTTCCTGTTCAGGCTGAGGATGCTGGGCTGGTCCCCAGTGCTCGGTGCGGTGCCTTTAACTCGATCAGTGACATCGCGACTTCTGCCCGTGGCTTCATAAGCACAGCGTCACAGAAATATGAAACTATGATGCCAGTCACCATCTACTGACTACTGCCATGTGGTTAATCTGGTATTTCCTCTGAGAGGGTTGATATGATGACAGACTGGGCGTTTAATTTTAATGCCTTTTAATGTGTGAGTCTGTGTGGTTTGGGGTTCCTTAATTAGGATGTGGGAATAACTGAAAAGAGGTGGAAGGATGGGTCAGGCTTACAAGTTCCTATATTATTAACTTTGTCATATCAAGTATTTATATTGAATCAGGTGCTGGACTCCTGTATACACTCCTCTCCTTGAGTTGTAGCTGAGATTCAATTCATACCTGTGCTCCTCAAGATGGAGAAAGAAGAGGCTGGAGGAGGAACATGATATCAAATGCGTAACCTTGGCTTAGAGATGCCTGGCTTCCCTGCTCCCATAGGCACAAACCCAGCTGTAAATGTCGAATACTCCCAGTGTTTTGCCCTTTGGGTCTTGTCGGCACTGAACATCAGGGAGTTGCAGTGAGCAAAGTACTTGTGCAAACTGTGAAAATGTAAGGCAGGAGCCTAGCCCTGGTTAATTGAGTACCTAGAAAGCTCTAAATCTTCCCACAAAAAACATCTTTCCTCCTCGTGGCACAAAAGTGTGAGAAATTATATCCTTAGTGCAAGAGGGTAGAGCAGGGAGACATAGAGGTTTGAGGAAAGGTTGACTTGACCCTGCTCAGGCCGTATTTCCCTACGTCTGGAGGAGACGTGAGTGTCCCCATCGCTGCCACATGTGCTCTGGGAAGCAGGATGGAGGGGCATAGTGGTCTCTGTGAACAAAAGGGAAGGGTTTATATTCTGAGTGGCAGATTCTGCTCTTAAAACACAGAGTCCAAAGCAAGTAAATAGAATTAGAAGAGGGGTTTTTTTTAATTATTGCTTTGGTCAGCTGATATTGGTCAACTCCAGCTGCTGCCTTTTCAGGTAGATGACGGCTGTTTTCTCTTCTCCCTTTGTATGTGTACACACACGTCTTGCGTCATCCCGGCTACGAGTGCATCCCTCAGCATCACCGAGCTCCTCTTGGGCCGAGGGGCTGGAGCTGAAATATTTCACACGGCCCTGGCTCCCCTTTTTCTCTCCTATCTCCAAAATCAGCCCCGCGCCACCTCCTCCTCCTGCTCCTCGTTTATCAGCCGGAGCACACAGACAGATAACATCCTCGTGACGTGGCCCTGACCTTTGTCAACCTTTGTTAAGGCTCCATCTGAAGTCCGGCCGAGTGTTTGTAAACAGGATGTAATTAAGGCTGGGAACTGACAGCGCCTGATGGGAGGACAATGCGGAGCTGGCGGGACCAGGGCTGTCAGATGTCCGCCCGCATTGTGCTGCCGGTGCCGTCGCGGTAATTGGTGTCCTCTGGCCGAAGGAAGTGCACTCAACTCGGATTAATCGGCTGCGGTGAGGAGGCCATCCCTGTGAGCGCGAGTGTTTCCTCCGATAAACCCCTTCGGCCCCTCCAGAGAGAGCTGTGAAAATCGAGGCCGCGGTAACAGGTGCCCACCGAAAACTGGGAACAGGAAAAGTGGAGCGGGCGGAGGAAAAAAAACGGGCCAAGACAAGACGTCTCTTCTGGGCTCGCCTTATCGGGAGAGGTCGCGGGCTTATCGCGTTTCGGGGCGGCTGAGCCGAGCGCAGGAAGATGAGCGCGCAGAAGGGCTGCAGATAAAAGCCGTCTGTGGGGCAGGGCTGGCCATGGGCTGCAGGGCTTAGTTTAGTCCCAGATTTGGCCCTCGACAAAGTTTAAAATGCATATAAATGTATACACATAAAGACACATTTATACGCATAACTATGAAGTGTATATATATATATGCATGTACAGACACGTACACATGTACACACACATACTATGCATATGAAAACTAAAAACCAAAAGTTGTGTGGGTTTTTTTTTTCAAATCAGGTTTTATTGCACATTTTGTAGCCCTAAACTGGTGCATAAATAGCTGAGAGTAGAATTGACTGAAAGTAAGACTGAAGCAGAGCACCCTGTTTTGTTTGTCCACTACTTGTCCACAAATTAGGAAAAAGTTTGACTTTAAAATCTTTTTACTTTTCACTGCCTAAAACAAGCAAGTATGCTTCAAAGCATATAACTTATTTTTCATTTTTACAGACTGACAGATCTCTATTGATGCTGACCTTAAAGTTAGATAAATATGGATATACACTGATTTTAGAAAATGCATAAAATTCTCAATTTTTATGCCTAAAAGTGGTTTGTTTTTCTTGTAAGTTTTAAATTATATTATTCACTTAAGGATTGTACTGATCGCACTAATGCTTCAGGTTTATTCATTTAGAGTTTAATGCAGCATACAGGATCCCATATGCATTAGGACTTTAAAAATTGACATTTTTATGTGAAAAATAAAGAGCTGCCTGTGAACATGAATCAGTGAACATATGAAAAGGCATAGGACAATATATAAGGAAGATGCTTTGGAAATTCGACTAACATTATGGCAGTTTCCCAAGATAACGTCCTTCACAACACCCAGCCACAGACCATTCACGGAACATTTTAAGCCCTGTAATTTAGGGCTGGAGGAGACATTGTGCTGCTATTGAAATAAATAGTCAAATTCTTGTTCTGTTTTGTTCCAAGGAGAGGTGAGCAATAGGAGGGGGATTCCCGGTATCCCCAGGCCCAGAGCTCTAATGTCTTGGATGGGAGATGAGAAGGTGGCCACTGTGTTGGGAGTGGCTGTATGTCCACATGACAGAGACTTTTAGGGGAACTAGAAGAACAAAGGGCTCTAGTAACTTTTTTCCGCGTTTTTGGGTCTGCCTGAGAAAGAAACACTAACTTAAAATCCACTTGTTCCCAGGCGAGAGAAGTGATTCCCAGCAGTCTACAAAGAGACTAAAAAGAAATAATATATATATATTTCTCTGTGTGTCTGTAAGAAGACAAATGAATTAATATTTTTTTTCCTCAATATGAAAAGGAAAACAGAAAAATATTCTTTGGCAGCCTTGATAGTCATAGTTTACTCAGCTCAGAAATATGTCTCAAAGTTCAAACCAAAGTTGACCAATACTCTAAAGCTGCTTACAGCTGCAGATAGGGACATTTGTTTCCAGATGTTAATAGGAATAAGGTAGAAAAGAACAATAATGCCTGGAGCCTGTTGAATGGAAATGCCTTTTTTTTTTTTCTCTATTAAATCGTGCATAGTTGTCAGACATCCATATCCCAGTGCTAGTAAGACAGGCAGGGAGCACGGCAGTGTTAGAAGGTTTGCCAGGCTCGGTTTTATGTACATGTGTGTCTCGTCTGCGGAGCGCAATATGAAGCAGAGCCCTTCACTCAACGGGAGCGAATAAATACAAGAAAGCAAAGGGCTAAGTACAACGCCTTTGGGAGCGGAATAGGGCAGGAGAGAAGGGGAGGATGGACGAAAGCTGCTGAGAAATGCAAACTGGCTCATGGCTAGAGAGAGATGAGACAAACCAGGGAAAACGCTTCCACTTAACCTACCTAACCTGCTTAGCTAAATAAACCATTATTGCACCGTGTAGCAGGGTTTCCCTTAAAGACGACTGTCATTAGATGAAAGAGTTAAAGAGGGAAAGCTCTGAAAGAATTAGCTTTGGTGTTTGAATATATTTTTTGGCATGTGAATACAACAGCCAAAGGAAAAGGAACAAAATACCCAATGCAGTGAATATAAGGTGGAGGTTTTTTGGGGGGGCTGTGTATTTTTTTTTTTGGTAGGTAAATCATTTTCTTTTTAAATGAAATTCTGTTTGACTGCATGAAATATGAACAGTAATTAAATGCACAGTCTGTGGGCCTTCCATACTTTAAAGCTCTTTCTTAAGAAAAAAAAAACCAAAAACCCAACACAACTGCTCACCTCAGACAGGCCAATTACCCAAGAATGATGGAGTCAAGAGGAAAGTAGCTAAATTTCTTTACTTGAATGATCACAACCACAAGCCAGTGATTAGTCCCTGCAGCACCAGCAGGGATGTGGTGGGGACACTCACATTGGAAGACTTCAAATAGTCATTTCCTTGGTTAAAATAAAATCTGACTGCACTAAATAGACAGTTTTTAATCTCAATTGGACATCTGAAGATTTCTCAAGCTGTTGTTGGCTGCGGCAGAAACAAATTTTTCTGCTTTGTTGATTAAACCAGTGGTCTCCGCCACTGCTTATCGGCCTGCGACGAGCTGTTCTTTTTAATTAAAAGTGAGCCACCACGAGAGAGCAATTAACAGCTAGTAATTACTGTGCTCTTCAGAACTGCAACATTTTGCCTTTCATTCCAATTATATAATGGACAAGTGGCTTTTTGATCTTCAAATTAGTGAGCTCTTGTACTATTTGTTTTGAGGCAGATTTGGAAGGTTAATGATGGCCTGTGGGGGCCCTCTTTCCACTGACTGATGTAAGACAAGAAAAAAAGGGGAAGGAAACAGGAATAGTCTATCAAGAAATGCAAATGCTGCCTTCATGATAATGAACAGGAGAAACATAGGCAACTTAATATGCAGGTTATTTAATACGAACCAAATAAGTGCTCATTTTGGTCCTAGCCTGTGCTATGGAATTATTTTTTCTTTTTTTTTTTTAAATAAAAAAAGTTTAATTAAGCATTTCAATATAGATTCTTTAGAGAGTGACACTTAACATTTCACCGTTTGATACTTAATTGTGTTTGCCTTTGATTGTGGCACCTATAGTTAAATGTTGTACAACATTACTGAGGCATTGAACTGTCCCTTAGGACATGAGATGCATTGACTTTGTCTAAAATCTTTTAAGTAATAAGTCTTAATATATTTAATGGCCACTGTGCCCTTTGAGTACAAGGACCCCTTACATCACAAACAGTTGTCTAATTTTAATTAATATTGATTTGCATCTCTTAAAGAGAAACTATAATTGTTGCTGTTGCTTATGGCTCTATAATAATCCTGGAGGGTAGATATGTTGAATATGTTGGGTATATAGGAGGGTGTATTTTAGAGAAAAGATCAATAATACTGTTACTAGGGCAGATCTCTGCTCTTTTGGATGGAGCTGCTGCAAGTGGCGGAGTGGTGCTGTGCTGACTTACACCACTTGTGGTCTTTGCATTTGTTTTTTTTTTTTATCCTGTTACCCTAGTATTACTTTATTTGTGTGTGCAAATACAGGTAAGGTTGGCCCTGGTCTCTTCTACGCTGATTTTTCTGGAGGAAGTCAACAGCTGGAGTACTCTGATAGCTCCTGAGCAGATTAAGAACTTGGCGCTTCACCTTTGTTATGCATGTCCAGATTACACGTCTGCACAGTTTAGTAAAACCATGGGCTCCATTTAACAGGCAAATTGCAGATGTGAAAAAAGTCAGTATCTTCAGCGTGACAAATAAAACATAAAACTCATTCCGTAGATAGCTGGAATAAGATGATCTGTGTTTAGATTTCTTCATATCTGTTGATCTAGCTATTCCTTCACTAAACACCACCGTTAATTAGACAAATAACTGTAGGCGTGATAGAACATAGATAGACCTTTCCTGTTGGCAGTTAAAGCTTTAGTCTTGCAGTTGTTCCTGTAGGAGACAAATAAACTGTTGATTTCCTTGGAGGCACAATCAAGTTTGTATTTCTCGACAGACATTGAAAAACGGTATAAACCCCAGTGTTTTAAAAGTGTTTGGATCACATTTTCAAGTGTCCACCAAAACCCTGAATTGGAGTATGATACTTTAATTACGATTTTGTGCCAAGCTGGTTACGTGTCTTGCAGTCTGATGGATAACTGCAAGCTGAGCTCTCGAAAATGTACATAGAGGGTCTCCTCCCATGTCTTGACATGAGCAAAATTTCCACTGAAACAATTTTGGCCAGTGAAGAGGTTGGGACTGAACCCACACACAGAGCTTGGGGGATAAAAGGAGTTAGACAGCAGAGAAGTAAAAAAGCTTAATAAAATTTTTTTCAAGCAAGAAAAGGGATAACACACACAATATGAAAAAAATAGTTAAGGTGTTTTAAAGTTTAAGTCTCTTTAGAGGAAGCTTTTGCTATATGGGACAAATGTTGACTTTTCAATGACAAGTTTGTTAAGGATTATGGACTGGTTTGGTTCACTGTCTAGAGTATTTCTGCCAAGTGGTTCCAAGTTTGAAGATAAATGTGTGCGCTTTGTTCTGAGCAGTATGCAGCCCATCACAGTAATACTTTCTGTGGGCTGCACCAGTGAGATGTCCATCTGTATTGCAGGGATGTGGAGAAAGTATTAGGGTTTCATTTTCCGTTATGTCTCGTTGAAATACTAAATTGAAATGGCGTGTAGTGACTCTCTTTTGTTTTCTTAATTCACAACATGCTGCGGTTTCTTTTGGAAATGTGTGGGGAAGGCTGAGATGAACACAGTATCTCTGAGCTGCTGAAATGAAACGTGGTCATGCTGGGCAAAATCGAGAGAAGGGAATAAAGGCACAAACCCTGAAAATTTAGGAGGATGGTGCTGGGAGAAGAATTGAGAGCAGAGTACCCCTGAGGTTGACTTTCTGGAGACACACACCAAAAGCCTTCTAAATTTTCCTTTGATTTCAGCAAGCCAACCTATTCCTTGGGTCCCAGCAAACCTATGAGAGGTGAGGTGTGTGCATCCACTCGTTTTGGGGTTTAGGAACACTCATAGCAAATAACTGCTCCTGTGGAGAGAGTTGCCTCTGGTATTTCCAGATATAAAGTGGTTACGTTGTATATGTGTACACAGGAGTAATTGGTAGCTTTCAACGACTTTTGCCAGTGGTGATTTTCCTGCACCCAAGACCAAGTTGTTGTTTCGTGGTAACTCTCTCTATTATCTAATTTGTCACCTGCAGTATGCTGCTGATCTCATGTAGCTCTGTATCTAATAACATCCTGAGGGGATTCACCAAACTGTAGATAAAAAGGAATTAACAGTATCATTGAGATAATTGCTGTGGCTTGATCTTGGACATTTATAATATCTAACTGAATATAAATATGAACTTGGTTGTTGCCATGTGCATGGGCAGGGCAGAAGCACGTGTGTTAAATGTCATCCCCAGCTCAGGATGACACCTAATGTGCACAGGTAGAATTGCCCACGTAGGGTGCAAGGGAATGCAAAACCAAACCTGAAACACCCGTGTGCTTAGGTGCCACGTTAGGTCAGAACAAATGGGATAAAGGTTTCACCCCTGGCAGTGCTGCTCTACACGGTGGCGAGAGGCTCTGAGGATTTCTGAATTGTGGTTATTAGCATCAAAGCCCTTCATTTTGTAAAACCAAGCACCGCTCTCTAGCCCTTCGACCCACTTGTGCATTGCTCCTGGATCCTCAGCCTGACTTAAGCCCAGCTTATCCTGACGGATATCAGCAGGAGAGGATGGTCCAGGCATTTGCTTCAATTATTGCAAACTCCTCACTGTGTATCTACATCTTGGAATCTGAAAGCGAGCCATGGCGGCAGCACTTGCCGTGCGGTTCACCTCCTTAAACAACATATTCTCTTCATCTGCACACATATGGTAACTCCCGTTAATGGGAGTTACACATGCTGGGTAAGAGGAGACTAAACCTTTCCTACGTTTTTACTAGTGAAATACTGGAAATGGGATGACGGCAGCCAACTAGATTGTGAGGACTCTTGTCAGAAATATGATTAGGAATTTGTTTCCGTGTAGCTCATACAGCAACAGACATGAGTCTCGAGGCAGAGGCAAATAGTAGTTAATATCTAGAGAAGGCAAAGTGTTCTCTGAGATGGTTAAATGAGAATTCCAGAGCAAGATGAAAATTGGCCTCTGAGGGAATAACATTTTCTTTTTCTTCATAACTGCGGATAAAAATTCCAAGTAGATCATCAGTATGTATATTAAGGGGAGATCACATTCCTGTGATATTACTGGAAAATTCAGTAGCAAAGTATTTTTCATTTTTAATTTTTTTTTTCTCCCTGCAAATTTTTTCTTGGATTTTTGCCATATAGTGCAATAAAATGCACCCATGAGATACAGGAGATTTAAAGTCTGTTGGTGTTCATTACATTAGGCAGAGTCATGTAGAATTTAAGGTCCTATACTTTAGTCTGCTTCTGAATCAACACAGGCGAGTACATCCAAGGTAGAAGAAGCAAAACCCTGGATGCCTCTGCTGTAGCTGGAAATATGAGAATAAGTCTTCTGGATGTGTATTTATTTTGGAGTCTCCTAAAACCCCAATTGTAGCAGTGCTGCTTTATGTGAGGCCTGGAGTAAAAGAATATATATATTCACCTCTCCCAAAAAAAAAAAAAGTGATGATTTTAATTTTCATCTTTTCTGCCTTGTCCTGTGTTGCTATCACATCTCATAGGCTGAGCAGAGCAAGGCTCCGTGAGAGGCTTGAAGGGAATTGAGGTACAAATCACGACATTGCTAAGGGAGAAGGTAATTTAGTTTTAAATTATAACTTGTGATCTCTAGATTTTAGTGGATGGAGCTCTATTCTAATTCAGCTGGCCTGTTCTCCTGTGTGAGGTTTCGCCCTGATTTTTGTCAGGTCCTGTTTGCAAGAGCCAGGCAGCTCTTCTTCTCATAGCCATCTCCTACTTGGATACGGTGATACCTGGGTTAAGCATGGGGTTTCTTGGTGTAAAAGTATTTAAAAATTGGCTGTTGTGACAACATTCCTTCAAGAATCATATTTCTTTTCTCAGTACAAACAAAGGAAGTTTCTTCAGACAGTTTTGAAAAGTTGAGTCTTTTAAAAGAAAATGAAAAATTATCTTAAAAAGCTGCAATATCCTTCATATGTTTTGTGATACACCTTGATTTTTAATACAAGTGTAAAAAAGTATTTACAAAGATCCTCCAAAGTATTTGGAGCCCTACTTTCGACATAGCTCATTTTGTACCCTTTCTTTGCAAGTCTATTCCTGTATTACCAAATTATTTTTTTTTATTATTTCTTTTTTGCTTAAATTTACTTCAAGTTTTGAACATTCTCCCAGTGCTCAGGTTTCTCCATCCTTCTCTCTACTATGAGGTGTCACACTATGTCCCCATGGAGGGTGTCCCCCCTCTTTAGGGGCTGGGATTTTTATGGTCCATCCTGGAAAAACTATACCTGATGGCTACTAAATCCCCACTTAATCCTCCTGCTTTGCGGCTGTCTCTCCTCCAGTGAGCACCACATGCTAATCTCTTGTTCTTCCAGTGCATACATCCATGCTTAATGCTGGGAAACAGGCTTAAAACTGTTGAACTCATGTTAAAACTCAAAGTTAGTTTTTACAGCTGTTCGCATCCAGAGGTGAGAGTGCATCCCAAAGCCTTCCCAACACCGCCAGCAATGCCGAGTGTGACCAGACATGACACATTTTGCATTTAGTTATATGGTCTAAGTTTAGAGCTCTGGCTTGAAGTTACCTGCTAGTGCCATCTCTCCTGGCAGGTTGCTTTAAATGTGCCCCAAAATGTGGAGAACACAAGGTAAAAGGGAGTGTGTCCTCCTTGGCTAGATCCAGGTTGCTTGAGAAGTTCCTCTTATCTATCTGGGAGATAAATATCTGAGACAAATCAATTCCCAGCTTTGCGAGCCATCACTTTTAGTGGGGTCAGACACTGTATCCACAACCAAGATTTGTCTTTGGAGCTGGCTGGTGAAAAAAAGTGATGTGAACCTATTTTTGGAGTATGCTGAGGTCCTGGCTGTCTTGCCCTCATCATCTTCTACAGATAATAAATTTTCAGCAGGCATAGATCCAAATTTCTGTTGAGTTCTAGAGAACATTTCTGATTTACACCAGTAATAAGTGTGTCTCCAAATCATTCATTTTCTATAGATGGAACAGCATTAGCTCTTCTGTATTTTTTAGAAGTAAAGTTTGTCTGTGAAGGAGACTGGAGCTGAGGTTACGCTTCAGACCTTCATCCCTGTTTCAATCCCAGGAACTTCTACATGTGGTCCTGCCACAGTGCCCTGCCAGGAAAAACTATATTCCCCATTTAGTTGAAAGAATAAAGGGCAGAGGAAGGGAAGAGGCATAGAAACCTCCTTCTCACTTTTGCTCCTTCCTATGGGATTTAAATCTTTGTCAGCTCTTTCTGGCTTGTTTCACATATTACACAGAAATGATGTCACATGGAGAACGTGTTTGTGCTGTGTCACTGTAGCCTTGTTTTCTGTTATGGGCAGCACAAAGCTAAAGAAGTCCCTCTGTTCAGAAAAATCATGTGTTTGGTAGCAGTAGGTGCTACCTGCGCTGATTTTCAAGGGGACTGTTGGGTGTCTTGCTAGGGTGTAAGGACAGGAGAATGGAGACCAGCTGATTTTTTTCTGTAACGGCCTTTGTTTTTTTACAAGTCTGATTTTTATTTAGCGTGGTGGTTTTTAAAGCATGGTTTGCTTTTGTAGCTTACCACTTCTCCGTGCCCTCTACAAAGTGGAGAATAGTGTTCTGGTTGCCCAGCACCTTTTCCGCTAAATTAAGAAACTTTCTTGTTTATGTGCCGATCACTTCTTTATTTTTGGTTTGTTCTAAGGAATATCATATACATTCCTAGGAAAATACTCTTTTTCCAATAGAGGGAGTGTTAGTGCCAGGCAATGCCCTTCTTTCTCACTCTCTTTGCATCTTGTAAACCTACCTATAAGCAAATAAAGTGTGTGTTGGTGGCTTGGTGCTGTTTGGACTGAGTGTGCTCCCACTCTGCATTAGCTAACCGACTTCTCTGAGCCAAGACACACACACACACACAAAACAACAACAACAAAAAAAGCAGAGTGAAGTGAAAGTTGGTCCTCCTAGAAAACTGCTTTTGGGTGGTAGGGTTGAGTGCTCCTCCCTGTCACCCTTCACATTCATTTGCCCAAAAAAGTGAAGTTGACATCCAGAAGTTCTTTAAAAAAAAAAAGAAAAGCAAAAAATAAAGCAAGGAATTCAAACCTCTAACCCCTGTCACCTTCCATTGAGAGGGCTGAGTTTGGTGTGGGGTGAGGAGGACGAAAGCAGCCCCAGCTTGCAGAACAAAACCCGTCTAAGCCCCTCACACGTCAGACAACGCCTGGGAAGGCGCTGCCTGACTGAGAGTGACATCTGGGCTATGAACCGCGGGACCCCCTCTGCTCCGAATCCCCACCCAGCTGCTCTCTGGGGAGGTGGGATGCACCAGGACATTGCTCTCCCCAGCCTCTGGCTTTCCCTAGATAAATTATGGGCAACTCCCTCACCCCTTGGCATTTGAAAGGGAAGGAGATGCTTAAAGTAACGATTTGACATCCAGCACACGATGGTGATCACAGCGAGTTCGTTCAGCTCCTGGGTCTTCCGTCCAAAGAGCTTTCCTTGCTTTCCTTTCACTGAATCACTGAGCTCGTAGCGCAGGCTTGAGGTGCTCGTTTGAATCCTTTGGGCCAAATTCTGCTCTGAACCCAAATTACACTGAAATTTGCACTTGGACTGCAAGTGAAATCAGGATCGGGTCTGATCTGATATGAACTTACTTAATCTCTACCAGGTGCCCTGATTGGGAATTTACCTTCTGAGCAAGACAGGCAGCCACTGATTAAAATCCAAGTCGGGGGGGCAACGACCCCAAATTTGCTGCCTGCCTCTGGCAGTTGAGAAGGGCTAGAAGTCAAACACCCAACCTCTGCCAGGGCTGCGGGAGCGGAGGAGCCTCCAGAGAAGTCCCCAGAGAAGCGAGGGCCAACACAGAAGCGTGGGGAGGCAGCGGAGGGGCTGCGAGCCCAGCAAAAACACAGGACTCAACAAAGGCTATAAATCCAGCGTCAATCATGGAGATGGAATTAACTTAATATTATACTTTCAAGGTGAAATAATTAGTGGTTGTAACAGCTCGTTTTTGTCACACAGTCGTGAGCCACTTGTGATTTTTAGGAAACTTTTCCTGGTGATTTAACCTCAAGGTCTATGGCACATGCTGTGATGTCTTTGATGGGGAGACGTAATAGCGTGTGCTGTGGGAACTGTGGGTTCAGCGCTGAAGCAGGCGACACGCATTTAAAATGTAAAAAGGAGATTGTAATGTTTCTGGTGGCACCGAATGATAAAAGCTAATGACCAAAAATAGGGAAAAATTAATTTAGATAGAAAAGATGCGTTCTTCTGTGTGTCTCGCTTCTCCTGTTCTGGGATTTCTGCATAAATCTATATGTTTTGTTTTTATTTAGTGCTGTGGGTACCTTGATTAATTTAGCTACATGTTACTGTCATGTTGGGCACATTCATCTTCTGTCTTGAAGCATGTACTCCTCAGCCTCTCTATCATTCCACCCCTTCAGGCCTTATTTTCATCACATTTAAGGGAACTCTCCCCTGCCTGTCTTTATCTTGTTAGGCTTTCAGCAGCTTAAGTTGAATCTTCGTTCTCTCACTCTTGCTGTCAAATCTCCTTTACCAAGTTATCTTATTTTCCTATTCATAACATCTAACCCATTATATTTAATATTCAGGCACAATTGCATCTGAACGTTATGAAGGACTTGCCAGCACAAATACTTGCAAATGAAATCAGACCACCCCTGGAAGGAACAGTGCTGGCTTTGCCTTGCCAGTGTATTTTAAATTCAAAAATGCCCAGGACTAAATCCAGTCCTGGAGTAAATGGTTGCAGCTTAAGAGAAGTCAGTAGAGCTTCATCTGCTAAACTGAGATGGATTTGACCCTTCACTACTGAAAGCTGGAAGGTTAATAACAATCACATAATCTGATATGAAGCAGAAATTAGTGTCAGGACTGTCCCAGTGGATGTGTACATCTAGAAATGACAAAGCCCTTTACACAGACAGGTTAAAAATAATGTACATACTGCAGACTGGAAAACTGAGGCAGGGAAGTTGAAGGACTTGCCAAGTTTCAATAAGCCATCAGTGTCAAGACTGCGTTGAGTGAGTATTTTTGCAGGAGATGATCTAAGTCTCCTTTCAAGGTGGTAGTCTCTGGGTCCTCAGCCCCAAGAGGCTCATCCCCATCAGACAGAAGAGTTTGGTTTTTTCTGCCAGGTCTTCCCTTTGCTTTTTTACCTAATGGAATGGTGCTATAGAGGGGCCTCTTCAGCAGCAGATGCTTTAGGGGGAAAAAAAAAAAGCAAGAGTGTGACTTCTGGGTTAAGCACGCGTTTTGGCAATGTTTTATTGCTCTTTGCACCTTTGCAAAGGTTGCAGCAGCGGGGGACGGGAGCTGCAGAGTCACAGCCGGCTTTCACATGGGCTCGTGCTCTGTTTTTGAGGTGGATCCCAGTGTTTGCGCCTGTTGCAAGAGCTGGGTCAGTTTGTGAAAGGCGATATATGAATTAGTTCCTTCTGGTAGCACTGGACGAAACTCAGTGACCCAGGAAATGTTTTCCTCCCCTTTATTCCTATAACTGCCTTTTTTTTTTTGCTGGCAAGCTGACCTTT
The DNA here is from genome assembly GCF_000703405.1 of Apaloderma vittatum. Classification (NCBI taxonomy): domain Eukaryota; kingdom Metazoa; phylum Chordata; class Aves; order Trogoniformes; family Trogonidae; genus Apaloderma; species Apaloderma vittatum. Next base: position 11,669 of record NW_009708448.1, on the reverse strand, counting down.
TTAAATGCTTCATCCTTTCCCTCCCAAATGTGGAATTTCCTCCCAAAAAAATCATTCTGGCTCAAGACCCAAGGCTGGTCAGACTCAGTATAGTCTAGAATTGGGTTTTGATACAGGACAGCATCATGCTTTTGGCAGAGTGTCTTGGCCTGGGAGAGCAGCAGTGGAGAATGCTGTGGTGCCGGGGCTGGGGGATCCCTGCCTCCCCTCTGAGGCTGGCCTCACACTTCTCAGTCGCCTCAAAAAAGGGTCGAAATTTTTTCTCTGTACATTGTTCTATTTTTAGGAGGAGGAAAAGCTATATTAAGCCACTCGAAAATGTTTTTAAGGCCCTTTCTGAGCCCTCTGTAGCTAGTTGGTCTCATGGTAATTAAGGCATTTGGCCTTACAAGTGGAAGGATTATGAAAACAGTTCCAAGGTTTTCATGAAGCGCTCCAACGTATTCCCAAAATAGGATTTTTATTTTTTTTTGCTTGTATGTTTGCTTTCGATTTTTAGTTTTGCAAGTGAATGATGCTAAGTGAAAACATGCTGTCTGCCGTGTTCACTAGGTGCCGTGACCCAGCCCCTGAGGAGGAAAAGCACAATAGCGCATTTCCTAAACATTAATACACACCACTCACTCTGTAGTGCATTATTTTTATTAACTGGAGCAATTAAATATCTTTGCTTAGCTTTTACTTATCCCTATTGCTGGCAAAAGCCATTAGAAGATTTATATGGGAAATTTTCTTGGACAGAAGTAGGAAAAGAGCTCAGATTTGGGGCTCTGGGATGATTGGCTGCCTGTGGGGTCATGGCACTGAAATCACACTGCAGTTGGCCATCGTCTCCAAACTTCTCCAGAAGTGATGATTGATGGTTTACCTCTGCTCTTCCCCCTAGAACCCAGCCAGCTAAATCAAACACTTTCCCTTAAAAATGAATGTTTTCTGTAGTGCGTAGGTGATGTAGAAATGTTATACACCCGCTGGGTTTGGGATGGGAGCGACCACAGGGTTACGGGATAGTTTGCATTTAAATGAACATGTAAAGTAGGTGGGATGAGGCTATGAGAAACAAAAAGTATCACTTCCAGGGCTAGAGAAATAAATGACTTCCCTCGGTCCAAAAGAGATGCCTGGGGCTGTTGGGCTGTAGGCATCCCGGGCTGAACAGTCAGTGCAAGCCAGCACTGATGCTGTTAACTTTAATATAGAACTGGAAAGACTGAGGTTGATGACGGCCCATGTGGCCAACAAGACGCTCTCTGGAACATACTTCCAAATAGAAACAAATAGAGATTTAATAATGTCAGATGAACATGTAAATGGACTAATGGGTTTCCACAATCTCATTACAAGTCCTAGTGCAGTCAATATAATCAGTCTAAAACCCGACGAGTGTATAGAAAAAATACCCTTTTGCAAAACCTGCATTTATTCAAATATTTCTAGAACTATTAATATCACGTACTTGAGGCACAAATACAGGTTAGTGCCTTTGGGCCTGGGTGCCTTAAACATTAAAATTTATTATTATTATTTATTTTTATTAGCTTCATGTGGCAGAAGATTTATAATATTCTAGTTTTTATTAAGTACTTGTGGTTTTTAAAACGGATCGTAATTGTTGCTGGGCAAATCTCAAAACGGGAAGAGGATTGGTCGGTTTAGTCTTGATTAAACTCTCAGAACTTTGGGCATTTATCCAAAGTATCTCAACCTCCTGCATTTCTAATATGGGTCTGCATATCTTCTCAGGATAGGTTTTTCTTTATCTTTTTACTTTTTCTTTCCTTTTTCTTTTGTGAAGGTTCCTGTCTTCCTCATCATTTGGGTCAGACACATGGTATTTTAGTATATCTCCTTCTGAAAATGACCTGAAAAAGGCAGCCAGGCAAAGAGTTCAAAAAGTTTGCAGCAAGTAATTAAAAAGAAGTTGTCTCTATGTCTTAGCTGTTAACCCTTAAAAACCTGTTTAATTTTATAGTAGTTTATGCTATGTAATAGTGTCCTACTATAGCTATCTGTTAATTCAGATTTGCAAATCAAATCCTGACATTCTTGGTCACGGACGTGGTAGCAAAAAAATCCAAATATTTTTCTTCTTTGGTACAATATGAGAAAAATAGGAACTAGGAAGGAGAGGGTGCAATAAAGCGTTTTCCTGTATCGTATTGCCAATTCCCTTAATTTTATCACAAATGTCACCTCACTTGTTACTTCTGTCAGTGCTGTTGCTTCATAGTTTCACAGCTGTTAGAATCATAATTTGCATTAAAAAAAGGAAGTTTACATTTGTGAAAGTTCTTGAAAGTACCTTTGCATCTTGTAAGCAAAAGATAGAAATGCTCTAAAGCACTGTACCTTTTTTGGGGGGGTGATTTGTATACACATGAGGATGCATGCAATTTATTTGTCTCGTGATTTTCAAAGAAGTTGAAAGGAAATTTTCAGTGTAATTAGGCTTGTGTGAGCATATTCTTTTTTATACAAAAGAAATTGTATCCAGTATGGAAGTTTAGGGGTTTTACCCCAGTTTGTGAAAGCATCTCTGTTGAAATCATTTAAGTCTGGCAGGATTTGGGCACCTGCTGAAGCAAGTCATTGCCATGGACTTGCTGGCCCTTTGTGAGTCCCCAGGGACCTGCACGAGGCTCTGGGGCTGTGGGTGCTGCACAAAATCCTGTCTGTGTGTGCAGCTCCTGAGCCGTGGTGTTGCACACTCTCTGTCTGCATTCTTTTTGGTGTGACAGAGAGTGGCTTTGAGCAGCTGCTGGTATTTCCTTTATTCAAACTGGTGCAAACGGGTGGAGTTCTTGGACGGAACCGTGCTGAACTGGTGCGCTTCCCTTGCAAGGTTGATTTGGGTACAAGCAAGCATTGAGAAGGAGAGGTGCTTTGTGGAGCATGGACAGTGTCCATCATGGTTTGGGGAATTTGGCTTACTCCCTGATGGAAGACCAATGTGCTTCCTCCTCCCCTGGAGGGACAACTGACTCCTCGGTACCTGGTACCAACCGTTGAGCACAAAATTGGTTTTGATCTTCAGTTTGAGAGCTGTGCTCGGCTCACTGGCTTTGTGTGAGATTTTTGTGGAGCACTGAACAGACCTTTATTCCTTTCTTCAGCAAGAACAACTTTCTCCATTTCCTCTCAAGCACAAGCTTTTGCTGTTATAGTTGTGCAATTCCACCTGGGTTAAAACTGAAAAGTGTTTCTAATTGGATCCAGGCTAATATCAGGCCAAAACTCAGCGGTTTTCCAGCGTGACTGGGATATTCTACCCTCTGCCAAGCAAAAAGACACACTTTTTTTTTGCCTTAAAACCCCCATGATTTTCACTTGGAAAAAAAAAAAGCACCTTTTTTTTTTTTTCTTAAGAAAACCAGAATAATATATGTAATAAAAATATTTTAAACAGGGCTGTATTTTGATAGTTCACCAATGGTGCTTTGCTAGGCCAGTTTCTGGTCACCAGTAGGTTTTGGTGGTGCTAACAGCTTTGTGCATAAATGCAACACCTCTGTCTGAGCCCAGTGCTGGAACACATCAGTGGGAGCTCTTAATGCCTTGGGACTGTGATGATGGTCCTTCGTTGATGCTGCAAAGGAGGTGAAGAGAGACTCAGCAAGCTTACAAAACTAGTACTGCTACCAGGCAAGTATTTCCCATGTGGGACTGGGGATTTTTAGTATGAAGGAAGATCATGGCCCTAAAATATCTCTTTGGTGTTGAAGGAAATGTCTCAGCAGAACGTATTTTTCCTGTGCCAGACTCCCCCCCCTGGAAATCCAGATGTTTATGGTGTTGAGTCACGCCGGTGCAGCAGGCTATACGCAGGGTCTGGTGCGGTGAAGACCTGTTGAGCTTCCTAGAGCACATCACTGTGCTTCAGAAGGCCATAGTAAGGACAAGCCAAGTTGGGATTTGGGCTAAGCCAGGTCAGTGCTGAATACTGGCGGCTGTGCTGCCCGGCAGGTTTTGGCACCAAGGGATGGATAGCAGCCCTGCCATGTAGGGAGACGCGACCATCGGAGTTTGCATTCGGTCGCCTTCTTCGAGTGCTGAGTTTTAAGTGCTGCAGCATTATGTAGTTTTATTATTTTAATAGATGAGAGAGGCCTGTGATCAATAGCAGGGATGCTTTTATCTTAATCATCCATCCCTCATTCATAAATATGG
>NW_009708448.1:650-2480 GCF_000703405.1 Apaloderma vittatum | reverse complement strand
CTGGGGGCCAACTTCCTCCATGTCCCATTAGCCAGGCTGTTCTAAAGCCTATTGGTTTTTTTAAATACAGAAAAACCATGACAGTCAAATAGATATTGGTGGAATAGAAACGATATTATAAAACTTCAGCAACCCACCCAGAACATAATTGCTCTGATGGCTAGAAGCTGCTTGAATTCCAGCCTGTGGTACTTCAAAGACAGTTCTTACTGAGTTGTTTTGGTGTCAGCCTTGTTTGGGTTAAATAACTCCCTTTTCTGATGCTTACCCTCCCGAGCCGTTAGCACAGGGTGCGTGTACCTACTCTTAACCTTAATTTTTGCTGAGATGAATCAGCACGGATGTTTTAGTCCCACTTCCCTGGTTCTCCCTTCACTGATAACTTTGGCAGTCCCTTCTCCTCCTCCAGCTGCAACTCATGCTTTTTGAACCATAATGACCAGAGCTGTGTCTAGCCTTATTTGACACATTTCTTACCAGTGCCAGGTGCAGTGGAGTGAATTCTTCCTGTCGAGAGCTATCACTCCTGAGTCACTCAAGATGGTCATAAAATTATTCCATTAGTTGCTCCGGATTGATGTGATCAACCAAAGGAGGAAACGTGTCTCCTCTGGCATTTTCAGCTCTGGAGCTTCAGCCTTTGGGCAAGGTTTTTTGGTTTCAGCTCCAAGCACATGTCCTTTCATCCCATTCCCATTGCTCCACTCCTCAAAGTCACCTGATTCTTGGTGAATGCTATTCTCTTCTTCTCAAACGGTGATGATGCTCTCCTTTTTCTTACCTGTCATTAGTTGATTCCTGCTTTTCCTGCCAAAGCCATTACCACCACGTGCAATGTGACATTTCTCCTTTCGTGGCCATCTCCTGGCCAGTGCTCCACCTACCCAAAAAGTCTTTTTGCCTACATCTCCATCTTTATCATCTTAGCTAATAATTTCAGGGTAACATTGCATCAAGTGCTTTATTGAAGTCTAGGTAGAGGAGACCTAATTTTTAGCTTGCCTTATCTGTAAAAAGATAAAAAACTCCCATTACTCCCATATGATTTAACTTCTGCTATTTCCAGGCTGCATTTTATACCTTTTTCTATTTGTTTCTGTAGCTTTAGTTAGTATCACTCCAAAAAGCTTTTCTATAGCATTATATAATATTGATCAACATGTAGTTGCATGAATAATATATAAAAATAATTATATGGGCACATATATAGTTATGCTGCTGCTTTTGCTATAAGCAAGAATGTAAGGTGCACCATTTTGAAAACCAGGCCCTGTCTTCTCCTTTGTCTTCAAAACCCTCCGCTAAAAATGTGTTGAGTTTTTTAGCAATCTTGTGGGAAGACAGGGCAGAGAAGAACATTTTTTCCCTGCAAAAGAGCATTGGCTGGAATAACACATCTTTTAAAAATTCTTTTCATCTTCCAAATAAAAATATTATCTTTACGGTAAAAGGGATGTTTAATATTTCCCTACTTTTTATAGTTTTATAGTTGTCTACTGGTTTTTCTCAAATTTTCAAATTTTGTGCCAGTTTTCAGCCAGGAATAAAATTTTAAGCCAAGTTATAAACCACTGAAAAAGAAACATTGGTACAGCCTTAAGTAAAATAACAATGCCTCTGTGTCCAGTATTTTGATATCTCTGATATTAATTTCTACGTTTTGACTTCCCAGATACGTACAGGCAATAAAAAGTGCAAGATTTTTTCTAATTAGGAAATCCTTGCTCTGTAGTGGTTGGAAAAGCAGCTACCACTGACCTGTGTTATGGCTGAAATCCCAAGAAGAAATGTGGGGGCTGCTGCTTTCCTCAGTTCCACTGGTGTCAGCAG
>NW_009708448.1:0-552 GCF_000703405.1 Apaloderma vittatum | reverse complement strand
AATACAACAGGTGCTCTTTCAAGGAGACAAGTGCCTGAAAGTAAAAAAAAAAAAAAAAATTAATTTTCTCAACTTTATGGGAATGGCTTTCCACCGTAAGCTTAAAAAATTAAGTTAATTATCTGTTCCTTTGAAGCAGCCAGAAGTGTCACTTCTAGTGACATCCGAAGCGTTAGCATTAGCAGCTCTGACAGCTGGAGCAGCGACCTGTGGAGGGGCTGGCATCACTCTCATTTGGATAAGAGGAACCTTCAATTCCTGCAATCCTGTAATGGAGGGCACGTTTCCCTGAGCAGGCACCAGGTAGCTGGGATCATCTCAGGATGGGATGGGGCGTGCTGGAGGGGTTCACTGAGCAATCCTCATTAACCTGCTCACAGCTACCTGCAGAAGGCGACAGGTTGGTTAAATTTCGGAAATGGGCTCGTTAGGTAGTGTCTGAGAATGCGTTGGGCTGTGCATGTGTTTCAGTTTTTCCCTGAGTTCTGAGTAATTTAATTTTTTTTTAGTACTGGTGAAATTAATATACAAGTTTTATATATATTATATGTA
>NW_009708447.1:56146-62733 GCF_000703405.1 Apaloderma vittatum | reverse complement strand
ATTGTTCTATGATTCTATGATTCTGTGATTCAGTGATTCAGTCTCCCCAAGGCGTGTGGTGGAAGGGCCACCGTCTGGCATTTGGCAGTGCACCCTTAGCACTTCAGGGCAGGGGTCAGATCCATGGCCAAGATCAGATCAGCAACTGAACTGCATTTATTACAGAGAAAGAGCAGATGTGGAGACACTGGATGCCTCCACAGCTGTAGTTACCGTGGTCTTTATCACAGCAGCATCACAGTGGCATGTAATGTCCTTAATTAAAACACTGATTTAATGTGGGTTGACCTGTTTCCCAGGTATGTATAGGGTATGATACACAGAAGACTACTGCAAAAAACTGCAAGAAGGAGGGAATCACAGAATTGTCGAGGCTGGAAAAGACCTCTGAGATCATCAAGTCCAGCCTATATGTTGTCTATGAACATCTTGAATACCTTGTCTCTGGTTCTTCTTGACAAGCAGATGTCTATTCCAGCTATGGGCCTTTCTCCACCATGTGATGTCCCCCAGGACATGGTTTACTCTTGGGAATTACTTATTTGCACAGTGACCCCTGCCCTGAACTTGGGCACATTGCTTGGAGTAGAGTCTTCAGATGCAATCTGTGCTGTTTCCTCAGTGCAAGCTGATACAGTTTAGGTTTCTGCATTCCTTGGCCAAATTTGAAAATGGTGTGTAGGCTCCTAAATCATATAGGCGCTTTTGATACAATTATTCTTGGGTTTTCTGTCTCTTGCTTTTTCACACATTTTAAGGGGAGGTGCTAATAAATCTGTCATTGCTTCCCTTTTGTCTAACTCTTAGGATCAACCCTTGAGAACTGGACAAAGTAGCTGCAAAGTTCTACATACCACGACTTTGCTTGAGTTCCCTAAATCCTGCTGGCATGCTGGCAAGCCATCTCTTTGCATGAAGGAGCAGAAGGTCAGACTCTGTGGCCTCGACGTGTTACAAGCTGAACTCTCTCCATAGCCCTTTACAGGAACTTACAAGTAAGTTCCTGTAAGAAGCTGGGGGGAATTTCAAATTTTGCTCACCCTCACTTAATTAAGCAGCAGGATGAACTGGGTGCTGTGGAGTTACTGGAACCTTGCTCCCCCTGTTCAAGCATAAAGGCTTCAGATTGACCCTTCAGATTGACCCTGTCACTCTGACACAGATTTAGCAGGCTTTTGATTAATTTGGCAAATGCCAATTCCCTGTCTACCTACCACCCTTCCTTCAGGAGCTTATCCATGCCAGAAGGTACAAAGGAAGAATAGCTGCTGTTGTCTATAAACACAGTGGGACTTGATTTCTGATACCTCGCTGTGTTTATACAAGGTTATTAGAGAATTTTTCTTCAAACGCTCTCTGGGATCACTAGTGGAACTGAAGCTGGAGGAGTGAAATGTGATCTGGGCCATCTGGAAGCCTGTCCAATTGACACCAGTGAGACCTTCAAGAATTAAGATCCTGCAGTCAGCCTTTTTTTTTTTTTTTTCCAGAAGTTACTTCTCTTACAAGCCTTCAGGATGGGACCAATTCCAACAGGGTAAGACTGGTCTCACTCGGTCAGACATCCTATGGTCCATCTCGTTTGTCATCTGTCTCCAGCAATAGCCAGGAGATGTTCATAAGAACCAGTTTAACATGCAATGGCATTTTCAGTGGCAGATTGTGATCTGAATCTTGGTGTGAGCTGCAGATTAAGTCAGGGACTATTTATTTAAAAAAAAAAATCAATAAAATGTCCTCCATGGATTTGACTTACAGTTTTTTGAAATCATTGATCTCTTAGGCTCTCCATGCAGCTAATTTTCATGCAACACAGGAGCGCAGAATAAGTTCTCTAGCTTCTAGTCAGTCAACAGGTAGAGTTGACTGGGGCAAGTTAGCAGTGGTCCTTAGCTGAAATGATAAGTCTTCAACACTGATGATCTCTGAACAAAATGTGCCATGCAGAAAACTGTTACAAGGAGGACTTCTGTACTCCTATGTCCTTTCCATAGCTCCTGTAAACTTCTGAGTATTTAATTTGGATGTTTATGACACATCATGGAGCTCTACAGGAACCAGTGCTTTGGACTTTGTCTTTGGACCTGGCTGCAGTTCTCCAGCTGGTGAACAGCAGAGTTTTGACGTCTGTTTGGTTACTGGTTTTCTCACCTCGTTCCTAAAAGAAGAGTCATCATTCTAGCATTCTTCCTTCTCAGGAAGGATCCTAGTTCCACAGCCACGGTCATGGGGACCAGGCAAGTCTTATAGTGAAGGAAAAGGACATCTTAGCTAGACAGATGGAGATCTTGGGCACAAGAAAAGGTTTCCCATACCTGAATATTTGAAAAAAAAAAAAGAAAAAAAAAGTGATTTTTATCATCTTAACAAGGACATTAGTGTGCACAAGTCTGTCTAAAACCACAACAGAACGACAACCCTGGCTCCATAGAGCTCACATCAGAGCAGAGGGGAGTAGCAGAGGGAGATGAAGAGAGCACCATGGTTGGTGAGGTTGTCCCCTTCACAGGGAATGAAGGAAACTCAGATTTGGCTTCTTCTGTGCAGGCGAGGAGTTCAACCATAAAGAATGTATAGGATCACTTCTGAGAGGTTTTCCAGTTATTGAGAAGTTTAAGGGTATTACTAGTGAGTGGAAGGATTCTGAGCTGAATCAAAATCTTTTTTGAGGGACTAGAAGAAATCCTTTTTTGGCTTCTTTGGATAGTTACTCAAGGCAGCTTTTTCACATTAAACTGTACATTTGCTGGCCACATCGTAGAGTCTTTTCGGAAATTACTCCTTCCTTATGAAAGATATTTATGATTGCAAAAGTTGACACTCATTTATTAAAACTAAGAGAGAAGAAAAACCTTCATATTTCTGAGCCTGCATTAAAAAAAATGAAATGGAGTTTTTGCAAGTAACTAAAACCCAATAATTGGGGGATTGTAGCAAAAACAATAACTTTTTTGTTAAAACAAACATTTCTTGCCAAAACAGTCATTTCAACCAAAAGTTTGTTTCTTATTTATTTATCTTTGGACAAAAGGAAAAGACTCAATAGAAAATTTCTGCCAGACACACGCCAAGCTTTTCTCCATCTCTATCCATAAGCGGCACAGTGGAAGCCCTTGGGGGTAATGGACTCTCGAAAACACGTTCCTCCATTTGGTGTCTGAAAAGGGGCTCAGCTCCACAGAAAATATCCTTGGAAAACTGCCTCCATCTCTACACTCAAGAGATCAGCTTATCGCCAAAGTAAGGAAAGCAGAGGAAAATATTCCAGCCCAGCCAAAAGAAACCATTTGTTGCAGCAGATGTGGTAGCCCAAAGGGATGAACAGGCAGAAGACAGGGCACTGTGCCAGAATTTCTCCCAGTTTTCCAAGGCCAGGGAAAACTCTCCAAGGCATCTCAGCTAGCCATTATAGTCACAGGTATGAGCTCTCTTTGTTAACCTGAAAAAAAAGAAGTAAGAGGGGAAATAAACCAGCCACACATCAATCGTATCCCCCTAAAAAGAGAGTTCTTGAAAACGTATTGTTTGGGACACATTTTTCCATATCCAGGGGAGGTTTCTGTGGGTTTGGGACATTTTTCTTCCACATCTAGATGAGGTTTCTGTGGGTTTGGTACATCTTTTTCCATATCCAGGGGAGTTTTCTGTGGATTTGGGACAAATTAAACCAGGCAGCTGGAAGGAAAACCCGGTCTAGATAAAAGGATGGCTGCTGGGATGGAGTCGATGTTACTCTTGTGTAAATTGGTACTTAAAAGGAGGCAAATCTTTGTTCTCTTCTAGAGAGGAGCCCTGGAAGCTGGACTTAGCACAGTATATGCTGAGGTGAAGCGATGACCTTCTGCCCTTGTTGGTTGCTACTGCGATTGTAGGGGCTGGGAGCCAAATCTCAACATATTCCTCTTAGGAGGGCCAAGGTGGTCTGGGTCAGAGGGTCTCCTTAGCAGCACTGGCTCCTCCTTTCACCTTCAGCTTCTTGGCCCCAAATATTTGGGTTGAGAAATGCCCTGTGCCATGTCCTCTAATGTGCTCAGCAACCTCCCTTCCCAGCTGAGAGGAGGTGAGGATTCAATGCTGGATCATGGCACCTGGACAAGACAAGGTATAGAAGATATAAGGGCGTACGCACACGCACACAAGATTTTTTTAACTTAAAAGAAATAAACATTCTGGATTGTCAGTGCCGCATTTCTCCATAGTTGTGTGTTTAAAATAGCCTTAAAGCAAGCGACATTGCCACCCCTATAACCAAAATTTAAAGAGCACTACATCTTCCAGCTCTTTACTCACTCTGGAGCAAAAAGAAAGTGCTTTTGCAAAGTTTTTGGCCTAGATGATACCCCTGGATCAGACAGGCCTGGATGGGGTCACCTGGCAGTGGTCTCTTCAAACAGGTGAGTTTTCCCCTTCCCCATCTCTGGCAACTCTCCAAGCTACCAATGTCGGGTGCACAAGTTCCCTGGTTTTCGTCTCTCCATACTTTTTTATTCCAAATTTATTCTGATTTATGCACTGCCTTATTTTTATATGGTGAGACCCAATCCTCTGAGAGGTGCCAGGAGCACAGCTGGTCATTTTGGGTAGCAGGGGATGCTCAAAATTAGGAAGCAATGGCTTAAGCAAACTGATGTCACCTATTCTCCCTGGGGATTGCAGGGATCCGAGGGCTCATCTAGCACGTTTAATAAAAGGCAGCGGCTAAAAATTTGGAATCACCACTTTTATGCAGAAGACAAAGTGTAGGTGAGTTGTACAGCCTCAGCCAGAGAAAAAGCATCAGGCAGAACTAGGAGGAAAGTCATGTCTTCTTCATAAAGATCCTTGCAAGCCCTACTCCATGGCAAATAATCCAGGGAAAAAGGCAAAGTATGAGACAGGTTCTCACGATCTTTCTAGTGGTCATCTCTGATGATGAAATGGGCTCAAAAGCTGTAGTATGGATGATCAGGGGAGCCAAATCCGTCTCATCTCTCATCAATATAAAGAGAAAAGTGTTTCCTGGCACCAACCTCAAGCCAAAATGTCCACGATTTGGCTTTTGCCTCTCTAATTTTCGTGTTTGGATGTTTCCCACGGAGTGCCTTAGATAATATGGTCAAAAAGCTGAGCCTGCCAGGACCCCTGAAACGGCTTGAAAGGCAGTGCCATGTCCTGAGCCCATGGAGTGGGGAACAGTGTTCAAGAACTGCGGGTCCTGGGGTCAAGGAAGCTCCTGATAGCAAAGTGCTGCCTTAGCGTGTTTATTTTATCAGCGACCAGCAATCAGACTATGGGTTAAGGAAATAGGTAGGTACTGAGACCAGGGGTATAAATAGGCACAAGTAGCCATGGGAATGCCCTGGGTTTCTCTTCTGGTTATTGCTGCTGCCTCGCTCAGCTCTGCTGAGTGACTCACGTAGCTTCCCTCTGCCTCAGTTTCCCTATGTTTATGCCAATTTGTTCTTTTTATACTGCAGCACTGGGACTTTCAAGGAGAAGTGTACTGGGCTTGAGGGGTATCCCGCTACTTCACTGTGCTATTCTGCCTTGATTGGAGAATGGATTCAGGGGCTGGGACCAGGGGAGAATTAAGCCAGCAATGCAGATGCAGACCTGTGTTTTTACAATATGATCTAAGAGCAGAAAAATCTGGACCTATGCAAACAGTGGTGCTGGGGCTCCAGACTCAGACTCTGAAAAAGAAATGAGAAAAGGAAAGTTATAGCTTTGCTCTTCACCCCTTTTTGCCTGAAACCCCAGATATGAGATCCCGTGCTGTGTGATTCCTCGGGGCAGCATGCATTCAAAAGCATCTCTCCAGGAGAGAAACCACAGCCTGTGGCCCTTTCTCAGGGGTAATCAACTAAAAAAAAAGCCTGCAGTGAGCAGGGGCATGCTTCTTGTGCTGGCTGCTAGAGATGCCAAGGCTCTGGAAAAGGTAGCGCTGCCTGGTGAGACGGGAAGGAAACTGCCGCCGGTGTTGGTATAGACCTGGTGAGACCTGTCCCTCGAGGATGCTGTGATCTCAGCTCCTGCTCTGCTTCATCCCCTCCCTTACCCAGAGAGGGAATCTTCACGTACTGATCTCGAGGAAACATTCACCCCTCAGTTCCTTCCTGCTGGTTTCTATTCTCAGGGAAAGCTGCAGCCCAGCCTCACCCTTTCCTGGAGTCCTGCGCTGAGAAGAGCATCACAGTCACTCGTGGCTGGGCTATAAATCCTCCTTTTCCTTGCAGTGCTAGAAATCTCTGAGAATTTTTTTTTTTAGTGAACTCCCATTCTGAGGGCTTTATTTTTCACCTGACAACAGATATACAGAGCAGAAGAGCTTTCCAAGGTAGTGAAATGACAGGACCCAACTAATTTTAGAGTGAAGTTTGAACTATGTGACTGTCAATAAGCAGGAGTGGGGACAATAGTTTTAAATGTGAGTGAGAGGATTGCTTTTATCTTTCTGTGCCATGCATAGGGATGTACTGGCCAGAGGTAAAAAGCAGAAATACTTCTCGAGACACAGGTCCTATAGTACTTGGCATCCCAGAGTATCTGCAAAGTAAATAGCAAAGATCTGGGTTCTCCCGTAAGTGTTTAACAACTGATGAAAGAAA
>NW_009708447.1:43323-56115 GCF_000703405.1 Apaloderma vittatum | reverse complement strand
CAGGAATTTGCTGATGACCTCCAAGCCTTTTGGACCAGACTGCTGACAGCTCCCAATAATGCTTGTAAACTACTGTGTACCCACAATGAAGCATGAACCAAGCAGCCACTCAAGACAACGTAGCTCCCAATATTGCAGCTTGGGAGCCTGATGCACAAATCCACACCTGCTGGGCTCAGTGAACATGTTATTTCCCCCAAACAGAGGCTAAATTTGAGATTCTTTTTTTGTCCTACCTCACGTCTCTCTTCGTGTAGCAACACACAGGAGGCAGGAGTTGCACTCAAGTCCTAGGAAAAGAGACTCAGCTCGAGGATCTCACTTTCTTGGACAAGTTGGTCCAAGAATTGATGACCATAGACACCGCGTACTCCCACTTTGGACATGCTATATATTAAAATATTGATCAAATTCAGCCTTGGCTGCAAGGCTGTTGGAGGAATACCTCGTCTGCGGGTTCTGGCACAACTTGTATATGACCTAAGCAGCAACTACTCCTCTCTGTCTCAAACGAGGCTCTCCAGGGCTGCTTGTATCAAACCAAGAAATGGAATTTCCCTAGCACAGAAAAAGAGACTTATAAGTTAGGGAGAACGATCACCGTTAGGTAGAGTTGAACATGTGTTTCAAAGGCTGAAAGAAAACGGATAGGGCAAGTATTGGGGTCTAGGTCCTGTGCAGAATTAGTCCCTCATGTTTGGATATTTTAATTGCTCACAGAAAGGCTTCACACGTGTAGCAGGCTTGAGTGCATCCTGGGTCAGTAAGAGTCATCAATTAATTACAGATGCTTAACTATTTTGCCCCTTTGCGAGGGAGAAAATCTGGTGGTGATGGGAATGGACCACGAGGAACTGCAATGACTACAGTGATCATCACCAGACCAGCCACTGTGTTCATGACAGGCTGCTGGCAAGCAATGGCGTTTGACTTTGCTGGCTTTGCCACCTCTTCGTACAGCTCATCCCACCTCTGCTGCTTTGCTAATCTGCCCTGCAGGAGCAAACCTCTCTGCAACACTCCTCCTCACTCTGCCCTGCCTCTTTCCAAGGCTTTTTCAGACCCCAAGTGATGATTTTTTAGGTGCATTTCACAAAGTGAAGGATGTTGCCCAAAGAGCTTCCTGCAGTGCCATAGCTACAAAGGGCATTTTGCAGAAACGCCATCGTCGGTACCCTCCAACCCTAGACCCCACTCACCAGCAACAATCCACCATGGAGCAATCATCAAAAAAACCTGTGTAAAATCAGTCATTTGCACCCAACCAGTGGTTTTTTTCCAGCTGCTGAGGGTGCCTGGGATGCAGCCGTGCAAAGATGTGTCACCAACAAAGTGGCTCTGCAATTTGGCTCCCAAAGTGGGTCTGAAGGGAGAGAAGCAATGCACGTGCTCCCTGTAACAGCCCCTCCAGCCTGCTCACTCCTATAACAGTCTCCGTGTGTGAAATTTCACCTGACCTGAACTTTCCCGAGTTTATCCAGCCTTCACCCTGACAGTTTAAAGTAGAACTGTTTTTATGCCTCGCAGTCCAGACACCAAATTGGAGCCGAAGTGACGTTTATTGTTTCAACAGTGTTATTATGTGAAGATTGAGCTCATTACAAACACGACCTGTTTTCAAGCCAGGACACATATTAATTTGGATAAAACACCAGCTGTATCCTCTCTCCATATGGCCTTATCGGAAAACAAACTGGGTTAAGTTTCGTTCCAAAGAATGAAAATATAATTGAATACTTGCTTCATTTGAGGAAACTCAAATAATCATTATCGTTACAATGTCTCTGCTAATCACAGTGGAGAGGGGGCAGAGGTGTTTATTTCTGTATCTAAAAATAAACGGAGGTACAATTCCGACGGAGGAACCTGAAGGGAACATGGAGGAGACTTTCCCCTGGGCTGGGGCAAGTCCTCACCCAAACTCTGCAGCACCATGGTCCACCGTGACACCATGTGTTGTGGTTTTGCAGAGTTTTTACAGTGTTTTCCCCCAGAGGAGACGGAGATTATCTTGGGGAATGCATAGAGGTGGATCATAGAATCATAGAATCCTAGACTGGCCTAGGCTGGAAGGGACCTTAGAGATCATCTCGTCCAACCTCCCTGTCACAGGCAGGGACGCCTCTCAACTAGATCAGGCTACTCAAGGCTCTGTCCAACCTGGCCTTGAACATCTCTAGGGAGGGGGCAGCCACAACGTCTTTGGGCAATTTATGCCAAAGTCTTGCCGCCCTTGTACTGATGAATTTCTTCCTAAGATCTAATCTAAATCTATTCTCCTTCAACTTAAACCCATTTCCCCTTGTCCTATCAGTGGACACTCTTGTAAAAAGTCCCTCCCCAGCCTTCCTGTAGGTTCCCTTCAGGTATTGGAAGGCAGCTGTTAGGTCCTCCCGAAATCTTCTCTTTTCAAGACTGAACGATCCCAGCTCCCTCAGCCTGTCCTCGCAGCAGAGCTGCTCCAGCCCCTGGGACATCTCTGTGGCCTCCTCTGAACTCGTTCCAACAGATCCACGTCCCTCTTATGGTGGGGACACCAGAACTGGACACAGTATTCAAGGTGGGGTCTCAGAAGAGCAGAGTAAAGAGGTATCAGGTCCTGCTCCCTGAGTGTTGGAATCATGGACTGAGAGCCAGACACTGCAACTCACCTCTGCATGATGGCCAGGCTGGTCTCTGCTCACCAGTGCAATGAGGTGTGCTGGCCTCAGACAGACACAGTGACGCATTAGAAGGGTACGGATTTAGAAGAGGTAGGTGCTACCTGTCCCCCAGTCTTGTGCGTCTGGGTAGTGTTACCCTGGAATATGAAATAGAGCTGAGCCCTCCCAGCCCCAGGGTGGTTTCTGACCTCAGCTGCACCTAACACAGCAAGCTTAAAATGAAAATCTGAAACATGTGGGTGGGGAAAGGAGTCCAAGCCACACTGAAGCTGTCCCCTTGAAAGGCTCTGTGGTGCTGTCTCCACTCTGACTTGCGGGAGAGCTGTGCAAGGACACGCTCAGTGAGTTTATTTTCCTTCCAGAATTAGGGGAGAAAAAGAAAAGGGCAGAAATCCCTGGATGCCTACAGCCATTTCTCAGTCAAGGATTTCTTCTGTAGCAATCCTATACCTGACGGATCTCAATAGTTTTTTTCTTTTTCTTCCAATAATTTGAACCCTTCGAAGGGAGAGCCCTTCAGGAGAGAAAGCAGGGGGTTTTAGGAGGGTCCACTGTCTTTTGCAGCCTGCAGAAGTGGCACATCTCCATGGAAGCGGAAGGCGTGGGGTTACTGGGAAGGTTGGACAGCAGGGCACCGGTTTCGTGGAACATAAGTGGGTTTCCTACAGAAATACACAGAGGAAGACAGGGTAGATGTACAGGAGGCACCATCCCAGGTGATGGATAGGACAAGGAGGACTGGTAACGAGATCAGTGCAGGGCATAAGGGGAAAATGAGGCAAGAAGGCTGTAGACATTAACAACAGCTGAGTTTAGAGCTCTGGTTTTGTAACTGCTTGGGGAAAGAGGGGACATTTCACTCATGCTTCTGTGTGGAAAATAGATATGGCAATGACCTTTTCCCAGCAGACGGGTTTAGGCTGTGGTTTGGCTTTCTTTTCAGAAACTAAAAGAAACGCTTTACAGTTTTCAAAAACCAGATCCATTTTCTACCAAAACCAAGCCTGCCTTTGGTTTTAAAACCAAATGCTTCCTTTAAAAAGTCAAGATTTGGGTTTTGGTTGGAATTTTTTTTTTGATTGGTTGGCTGGGTTTTTTGTTTCTTTTTGTTTGTTTGTGTTTTTTTAAATGGACAATGAAATCTTCAAATGGAAAGACATCAAAAGTCCCCAGACCATATATTTCTACTGCCCTAGAAGCTCATTCACTGTCTTAGAGATCAGAAAAGTGCATATAGCAAAACAGCTGCATGAATGCTCATCTCAGCTGGAAAATCAACCCAGCAAGGGCAAGTGAATGACAGCTTTGGGGCCTCTTTTTGAGCTGAAAATATCCACGTTCTGCTAAGGAGGAGACAAGTTTGGGTTTTTTGTCAGTGTCTGGTGAGGGCTTGCTTCCATGGGAAGATGCTTTCCTAAGCCTTGGTTTTCCTTTTCTAGATCATTTTGAGGTCAACCTACACCTGGGTCCAGGTCTAGCAGATGAGCTTTGGGGATGGGTGGCTTTGGTGACACAAATCATGGGGAACATGAGGGCTTTGCAAGTGCTGAAACTCAAAGAAGAAAGGGAAGGAGGATGATGTTGAAATTATGTCTGTGATCTAGACAGGCTAATTGGAAGCTTAGCACTACATTCATCAACACCGCAGTGTATTTTCTGGAGCGGAGAAATGGCTTTAGATAAAGCCATGCAACGACTCCACACCCCAAAGCTTAAGAAGAAAAAACCTAGGCAGAAAACAAGTAACTCCCTGGTCTTATCCTCTCCTCTGCGATAAACTCTGGGGAAAAAAAAAAAAGCAAACAAAATTGCGGAAAATAAGTATTTCTGAAAATTTCTGGGCGCCATCTGCAGGGTGGAGCCCATTCGCTTTCCCTGAATTCAAGGCGGTTGCTGCTATTGTTGCTAAAGGAAGGCAGCTGAGCAGAGGATGTGAAGCACGAGAGGGAAAGAAAGGCTGATCCCACAACCAGGTCTTCAGGCTGTGACTCCCTTTACCTCTGCTTGACTTTCAAGGAGCTGCCAAGCCCCAGAGCACCTGCCTTGGCACTGAAAATGGGATTTTTAATGGATTTTTGGCTTTTCTGCTTGCAGGCTGTACTGGAGGCATCAGTAATTTTCCTTTCTGCATCTTTTGTTGTGACCCAAATGCATTTCCAAATCAACATGAGACTCCTAGGAGTCCACAGCCATCAGACCTGTGTCAAATGAATGCCACACAGTTGGAGTTTTGCTCTCTTATGTGGATGCCCTCCATGCAATCACTCCAGTTCCAGAGGTGGGTCAGAGCTCAGACGTTTGCTGTCCCTGTGCTCCTGAGGGGCTGGATCCACTCAGCGTCAAGAATTTCTGTCCACCCTGCAAATCCACCCAACATCAGTCGTATTCTGCAATGCGTTTGGGTTTGGCTTCAAAAAACGTGAAAGAAATTGTAGATTATATATGTGCAATGTAGAATCTTTCAGCATCCACCATCGAAACATCATCTCTGATAGATCAGCGTTTAATTAGGAAACACTGCCAGACCTCACTCCATTGCAATGTAACAAAAAACCTTCAGGACATCTGACATGGAGCTGATGGGGCTCATTTTTGCCTGAGAAAATAAAATTCCCCCTGATGAGGCACTTTTTCTCACCCAACTGAGCTTCTTCCTACTCCCTAGGAGCTCTGACAGCCTTCAGACAATGAGGCCCTGACCCCAAGCTGGCTGAGAACAAAGAAGAGACTCAGGACTCTAATGCTTTAGCCAAAAAATCTCCTTTCACTGGGATTGCAGGACGACCCATCTCACTGCTTATGTTACCCCTTTGACCGCTTAAGTTTTCTGGCCAACACGGTTCATTAGGAATTGGCACCAAACGTTTTCTTGCCACCTGCTTCACATCCTTCCACGACACAGTTGTAGACAGCATAACCGGAGCTAAATCCTCCACTTGTGCGTTGGCAACACAGGTTAAAAAATCCGCGTGAGGTCGCAGCCTGCCTGGAGCCCGGGGCCTCGTGCTGGACGACGGCGCGTCTTGCACAAAGGCATCCAGCCCTCGTTTCAAGATGCTTCAAGTGGAGGATAATCCATCACTTTCCCTTCTCATTTACTCCATTGGTTAATCACCCTCTTCATTCAGACTCCGGGCTTTATTTTTAACTTCTGTGTATGCCGAAAGCTCTGTTTTCTTTTTCTCGCTGCATAGCACTGCTTTTCCCTCCGAAGATGAAAGTCGGCAGCGGTTCTGCATTATCCAGGTCACTTCCATCCACGGGACGCGGTGTTTTCTTTGAGGCATATTTTTCCCTTCACGTGTCTAATAGCTACAAATGCTCCTAAAGTGGAAGCATTCGCCTGCTTGCTCTTTTCAGATGTCAGCTTGGCAAGGCAAAATTCCCAATATTTCCTGCGTGGGCTCGGCTGGATCGAATCAGCGGAGTGGTGCAATAAAACAAATACATCTCGAGAAACGCAAAACAGGAAAACTATTCCCGTTCGGGGCGAACATCTCTATCAGCTTGCCCCTTCCCTGAGAAAAGCTGACATTTGGTTTAAGGTAGAACACATTCCTGACACACAGGACTATGATCCGTTACAAAAGGGAGCCCGTTTCCTGGATTTAGGCTAAGGGACAGGGTTCAGGCAGGGGGCAAGCTATATATGTGTCAAAATGAGCAATGTCTTTTTGGGTCACATATACTTTTGACTTCAACACTGCTTTATGTAGGCTGTAAAATTAATAGGTGGGAACTAGATTTATTTGTCCCCCTGGCCTGGTAGTTGCTTGTTAGGTTAAACTCACTGATTTCCTGGTACAAAAGTGCTTGTTAAAATAATCTCCCTGAAAATATTCCTCAGGGACTACTTTATCTTCTGAAATCAAGAATTCCTAAATAATGAAATGTGCAAGAAGTGACAGACGGGCTCGAGCGAAACAAAACAAAACCCTCAGAAAAGAAGAGTTCGTTCCCATAAACACTGTTGAGGGAATTCAACTTGTTTCTGGTGTTTTGTAACGAACGCCTGCGTCCGTTCTCCATGCAGAAATGTTCTTATGCAGGACCCACCTGTTTCTCTTTTCTCCACGAGGACTCACCCTGCCCTCTCCATTGACCTAAGCTTCTCCGTGGTGTAGTTTTCATCCAGTTTACTTGGTTTGGCTCTGTCCTCAGTCACACAACTTCCAAACTAGCCCACCATGACAGCCCCAAACAGGCAGAGAGATTGATACGCTCAGCAGCCCCCACTTTCTGTCCTGTCAGAGAGCTTGTTCCCAAAATTTCATTTACTTGCATCACTCAAAGCATCAGTAGGGGCCCAAAACCATTTTGTGTTCAGTTCTGGGCCCCTCAGCTCCAGAGAGACAGGGAACTGCTGGAGAGAGTCCAGCACAGCCCCAGGGATGATGGAGGGATGGAACATCTCCCTGGGGAGGAAAGGCTGAAGGAGCTGGGGCTCTGCAGCTTGGAGAAGAGGAGCCTGAGGGGGGAACTCATTCATGGTTATAAATACGTCAAGGGGGAGTGTCAGGAGGACGGAGCCAGGCTCTGCTCAGGGATGGCCAATGACAGGACAAGGGGCAATAAGTTCAAGGTGGAACATAGGAGGTTCCACAAAAATATTAGGAAAAACTTTTTCCCTGTGAGGGTGACAGAGCCCCGGCCCAGGCTGCCCAGGGAGTTTGTGGAGTCTCCTTCCTTGGAGACATTCAAAACCCGCCTGGACATGTTCCTGTGTGACCTACTGTAGGTGATCCTGCTCTGGCAGGGGGGCCGAACTAGACGATCTTTTGAGGTCCCTTCCAACATTGAACGTTCTGTGATTCTGTGATTCGCTTACCTTTGCTGCTCAGCTGCAAATCTTGCCCTTAAATGAGGTCTCCAGCCCTACGTCTCCTTATCTCTCCCAGTATCCTACCAACCCCCTCCTCAAAGCCAGCCTTCATCTACCTCCATCTTCATTTACCTCCATCCTCCGTGGCTTCATTTTCCTTCCACACACCACAAACTCCTCTGAATGAACTGAACCTCTGTCTTTTGCCACCAAAGATGCTCCGTTATATCCCAATCTTCCCCCACCCTCTAGTTTCAGCCCTGTCCTCAAGTCCTGAACCAGACAAGACCCTGGGGGGCCCGATGGGGCAGATGGGACCTGAGGAGCACATCTGTACGCAGCAGCAAAGGGTCTCCAGCCAGGGAGACCTTGTGCAGTCAAGTGCCCCTATGAATTACAAAGCTGGGGTGCCCATGGAACATGTTTATTTTACCCTCAAAGGTGGACACACTACCTGAGGATCCCAGGTATGACCAGCATGCAGATTTAGTGCTGCTCCCAGTGCCTTCCAGTACAAACCAACTGCTCATGTACGCAGCAGGTCAGTAGTAATCTGCGGCATCTATAACAAGGGCAAATAGGAAAAGTATTTTTGATCATATGCAGAGGTGCCTGAGTAATTACATTGAGGAAGCTAATAAAATGTAATGCAATTATCTTATATTCTTCACTGTGCCAGATCACATCAGTTTTTCCTTATTTTTATTTCATATCCAGGTGCTGAGGACTCCCCCTTTCAGTGCACTGAAATGGGGAGCTGCAGAATAAGGACCCAAGTCAGCATCTCTGGTGGCCCTGTGCAGTGCAGGCTCTTCCCCACTTTTACTCTGTAGACCTTCTTGGTTGTTTCATTTGTTGTTTGTTTTTTTTCTTTCTGCATTTTTTTTTTCTCAGCATCTGAATTGTTTGTGTAAGATGGAGAGAGAGCACCTGAAAATCTGTGCCCAGAGAGGTGGTGGAGACCCCATCAGACTTGATGGGGCTTTGAGCAACCTCTAGTTAACGATGTCCCTGCTCACTGCAGGTGGGTTGGACTAGATGACCTTTAAAAGTCCCTTCCAACCCAACGCATTCTACGATTCTATGATTCTACAGTTGTGTGATTCTAAGATTCTATGATTCTGTGATTTTCTGATTCTATGATTTGGTGACACTATGATTCGGTGACACTATGATTCGGTGACACTATGATTCTATGATTGATTCTTGCTACGGCTGAGGCTGCACAAGCTCATCACACTGCACAACTGTCGTCCTGCCTCCAAGCCCCTTCTCCTCCTCTTTCTTGCTGCAGCTCTGAGCAGGCTGCCAATCTGATGTGGGGAAAGCACCCCCCACCCCAATCCTGACACCCCCTCCTACCTCCTCCAGGTGTGAGTGCAACCAAATACTCTCTCCAGTAAAAAGGTGGTGGAGAAATTTCATTCCGGGGCTGGAGCCGTGGTGCTGGGGGACCTGCTTGCACAATGCTCCCATTGTGCTGCCACATGGTTCTGGCTGCTGGAGGAAGAAGCTGGGAGCGCTGGAGGATGCTCATGTGTGCCGGGAGCTCATAGGTGAGGGTGCAAAGGGCATGTCCCTAACAGAGGGCTGCAGAGAAGGGGAACGGAGCTCGCGTGTTCTCCGGGGACAGCCTGTCTTTACCTAATAACAGAGATTGAGGAGCTGGTTTGAGCTACCCAGACATTACATCAGCTCGCGGCCTCCCTCCCATTGGTCCCCTTGCCTTAGCTCCTTTAATTCGGCAGCATATCCTTACAGTCTTCTTAGTGTCCTGACCCATGAATCATGTTTGTGTCATTCCCAGACAACTGGGGAAGGGCAAAACTCTTTGAGGAGAAGCTCAGCATCTCGTCTGTTTGGTGAGATGAAGGCTGCAGGCAGAAGAAAGCCTTTTGGGGGGGGGGGGGGTGTAAATTGGTGCTTTTTTTATTTTCTTTTTTATCTTTCTCCCCTATGAGAGCCTTTTTCTTGGTAAAACAAACCTCCAAGCCTCTACGCACCTGAGATTAGATCCAGCTACACTAAACAGGATCAAACTGTGCTATGAAAGCACATTTGTAGGAAAAACTGTGTCCCAAACAGCTCTTGCTCTCCCTGGATAGACGAGGAGCTTATCCTGCCCCTCCAGGGTAGGAACCAAACCACAGAGAGATTCTTCCCTAGATTAAGGCATGATTTACAGCCCATAAAAGTAAGGAAATAAATGAAGGATTTGCTCTTCAGTGAGGAGAGACATGAATCTCGTTGCGGTGTTCCTGCCTTCCTCACCAATGGGATTCTTAATTGAAGGAGTTGATGGTGACCCTCTAGGTAGGATGACTGTGGTCTTGGTGTCTTCTCCAGGGTTACCCAGAGAGCTGGTAGGAATCTTCTTGAAGCCCAAGTCTTCGCCCTCCCTCCAAGGGGATGACTCCTGTGATTTCTGGGCATCCCCTGCCCCATAAATTGTGCTCTCAAAACCCGCAACCTTGAAGGACAGCCAGCCTCTCTGCTTCATGTGGATCAGTTTTGCCACTCACATCTAAGAAAAAGGGATTTGAAAATATTACCTCAGTGTGTTTTTAAGGTTTAAAATGTGAAGGCTAAGAAAAAGAAGTAATTAAGAAAATATAATCTTTCCCTTTTAAGGTCCTGTGGTTTGGGAAGAAGAGGGCTCGCTTCAGTGCTTTGTCTTCTGTATAGATTGGTTTTTTCCTGTCCTCTTCCCTCCCTATAAGAAAAATTCACCATTAAGAATAAAACAAGCATTTGCCTCCAGCTTTCCTCTAGATATTCTCATTGTTGGGACACTCAGCGAGAATCCATCAGGCTCAGCTAATATTTGTCTTTACCGAAAAAAAAAGTAAAAATCCCCAAACCGAAACTCCAAACCTTTTCAGGCCAGTATTTCAACACAAAGAAATAAGATCTGTGTCTCTGTGGTGCCTAGGAACAGCGAATTTGGGATAGTTTGGTTGGATTTGACATAGTGCACTAGAGCATTGAACCGAAACCCCGACTCTAATTTATCTCATCAGCTCCTCCTGGGCTGGGTGCTTCTTCTCCTCAGCTCTGCCTGACCATTAAGGAAGCTCTGCCCATGATGCTTTAAAGCAACATCTGTTTACAACAACAACAGTCTCCAGATCCAAACAACTCCTGATTACTTTCACATTTCTAATATAGATAGAGCAGCTCAGAAGGTTTGGTCTTTAAGGCTCCCAGAACATCTTCCTCAAAGGACATCATTTGGAGGTAATTGTAGGGCTGTTGTTGTAAACAGCCTCTCCAAAAGCTCCCAACAAAGCAAGTATCCCTTATTGAAAACACTCTGTCCAGACAGTGTTGTTTGTCAGTGATGAGCTGCAGGGATGCTGGATCCCCGGCCCTTTTATAATCTTAGCGGTCACGAACCAGGCTGCTTGGAAGGATCTGTTTGAATCAGGGGACTTCCAAGAGGAACCAAAAAAAAAAAAAAATCACGCCAGGAGTGCAGCCTGTTCCATTTATTCCACTTTCCCTTGCTAATGAGGGTGATCTGTACAAAACATGAGGCCCCAGAAGGGGCTGACACACTGTCTCAGAGGCCAGGTTTTAAAAGAACTCACAGGGCTGAACTTTCACTGCAGCGTGGGTTAAGGAAGGGCACTTACGAGGAGAGCAGCCACTGCTGTTGTTTTTTTCTTTTTAGCAAGCCAGGAGACAAGAGCACCCTCAAAGCTGATCTGTTCTACCTGTTATAGGGTGGGATAAGCTGCCCTAAAAAATGTGAGCGGGATTATAACTTCAATACCTCCGTTAGGTGTCTGCGGTTAGACAGGAGGGCGCTGAGCCCTGGCAGTTATAAGTGCTTTTAAGGATCCGTCCTAAAACCAGCCAGCAGCTGGATCACACCAATTAACTTGTCCTGAGGACCAGCCATAAAGAAGGGGAGTAACACCCCCAGTGTTGCCAACTTTTATGATTTTATTGGACATCTTGCAGTTGTCAATGTTCTTTCCATAAAATCCCAGCTGCGGGGTTCAGGAGATTGCGTGAAGAATCTCAGGTTTTGTTCAACATCAAAAGAGAAAAAAGGAAAAAAAATCCAACTTCTACTCCTTATGATTATAATGCAAGGCTTAGAAAAATGAATTAAAAGCATTCTGGAAGCTCAAAAGCTGGCAAATAAATAAAAAGGACCCAGGCCTTGAGATAATCTCAGGATTTGCAAGCCAGCCTTACAATTTTTGGTGCCCAGAGTCCTGGTAGCTTGACATGGGGGTTGGCAATTCCAGCTCCCCATGCAGGGATAATTGCGGTTTAGGAAGAGGATCACAAGCAATGAAATTGCATTATTTGTGGAATTTACCACCTATGAGCCGAGCAACTGTAACCAATCATGTGCTGCTCTTGCGTACTTAGATCAAAAAGCAAAATATTTTTTATTAAACCTTCATGAAGGACAAAGAGTGTGGGGTGGACAGCAGGAACATGAAAATCCATTAAGATTTTTTTGTTTGTTTTTTAAGATTTCTCTTTTTTTGATGTTGACTAGGAAGACATGCACCGTCAGCACAGCTCAGCTGACAAGCAATAACTCATCACACTGATGAGTTATCAGTCTGGAAAGAAAACTCTGTAGGAAGAGTCTCTGCTGTTTTGAGGCTGAAGACCACCGAGCTTGTATAGTAATGTGACGCAGGACAACCTGGTGCCACAGCCAACTGAGACACCCAAGCCACCTCCGGACTGTGAAGATGTGGAAGACACCACATTTGAGCAACGTGGCCTTCCAGTATCTCGAGGGGGCTACAAGAAAGCTGGTGAGGGGCTTTTTAGGATGTCAGGTAGCGGTAGGACTAGAGGGAATGGATTGAAGCTGGAGATGGGTCGGTTCAGGTTGGACGTGAGGAAGAAGTTCTTCCCCATGAGGGTGGGGAGACACTGGCACAGGTTGCCCAGAGAGGAGGTGGCAGCCCCATCCCTGGGAGTTTTTCAGGCCAGGCTGGATGGGGCTCTGGGCAGCCTGATCTAGTGGGGGACGTCCCTGCCCATGGCAGGGGGTTGGAACGAGATGAGCTTTAAGGTCCCTTCCCACCCTGACAATTCCATGATTCTATGATCTAGTTAAAGATGTCCCTGCTCACCGCAGGGGAGTTGGACTAGATGACGTTTAAAGATCCCTTTCAGCCCAACGCACCCTATAATTCTGATTCTAGGATTCCAGGCTGACCTTCTGCCTGCCCATGCTATGTAGGTTGGTCCACAGGGTGGTGGCTCCTGGAAACCTGGAGCACCTCAGGTGGAGCAAGAGGAGGGGTCTGGCGGGGTCAGGCGGTGGCG
>NW_009708447.1:27335-43292 GCF_000703405.1 Apaloderma vittatum | reverse complement strand
CTCCCCCAACTAACTGCCGACAATTAGCAAATTAACTTAATTAAGCAGTGATTGGGGCTGAGGTTTCCTCCGCCCGCTCAGCCAGCTGCTGCCTGCATGTGTGTGTGCCTCTTCAGTCCACCGAGCAGAAGACAGTCTTTTGCAGTGAGCCTCGGACAGTGTGGAGAGGTTGGGGTTGGTCTCTTCTCACAAGTAATGAGCGATAGAACCAGAGGGAACGGCTGCAAACTGCAACAGGGCAGGGTCACACTGGACATGAGGAGACAAATTTTCCCAGCAAGAGCAGTGCGAGCTTGGCACAGGCTGCCCAGGGAGGTGGTGGAGTCCCCGTCTCTGGAGGGGTTTAAAGGTGTTGAGATGTGGGACTCGGGGAGATGGATTAGGGGTGAGCTTTGCAGAGTAGGGTTGGACTCAGTGAACCCATGGCTCTTTTCCAACCCTAATGATTCTATGATTTGGGGAGGGGTGGTGATGTGCTTGCATGGGGAGAAGTGTCAAGGTCAAGTCAAAGCACAACACCAAAGGTGAGTCCTGTTGTCTCACCTGCAAGGTGGGAATCAGTGAGAGAGAAGCAGCCAGTGGTCAGAGAAGGCTTGAGGTTCTGATCAACTCATTGCTTTCATCTCAAGCAAAGGAACTGCCTCAGTTTCCCCATCCATACCACTGAGCTGTGGGAACATCCAGCCCTGGGGACCGTGGCTGAGGGGGATACATAACCACATGCTTGGAAGGGGCTGTGTAGAGTCATCATCCCCCTTACTCCTCTTCCTCCTTCCCTCGCATTTTGAGGCAAGTTCTCTAATGGCTTGCTCTTAATTAGGGTGAACTCTGAGTGCCCTGCTAGCACACCCTTTCCTTTGTCAGCTAATTGGACGGGCTTTCTGATCTATTATGTAAATAGTCTAAGTCTCTGCGGCACGGTGTCGTAACGCGATGCATTCCTGGGAGCCTGGGCTTCTGTTTCATGGAATTGTGCTCCAGCCTTAGGCAAAAACAGCAGCAGCAACAACAACAAAACCCAGGCAAGCCTTTGGCTCGTTTTCTGGAGGCTCCACAAAAGAGTTGCAGAAGAAAGTGTTCTGGGCAGCAGTTCAGGGCATGCAGATGGGGAGAAGGGTGCGTGATGAGGCTGTGGACAGTGGGAAGAGTTAAAGGCTTTTCGACAGAGCTAGACTGGCCTGCAGAGAAGCCAGCATCACCTCTGGCAGCCAGGGCTGTACTCGAGTCTCCCACCCTGGTGCTCCTGGTCTGCAACCCTGTGTGCACTGGTATTTCTGGTCCAGAAACTGTCCCATGTCACGTTCCCAGGGAGGAAGGGAGCAGTTCTGCTTTTCTGCTGCAAGAGGCTGTGCTGCTCAGCAGTGGGGAAAGGGCACTGCTATATGAAGATTTCCTCTTTACACCACAGCACCGGTTTTTCGTCCTGTCCTGGGACCATAAAGCCCCTCATCAAGTCGCAGTGAATGCCTCACAGAGTTATGCATGGAGGACATAGATTTTTAAGAAGAGCTTAGACATTTCAGGAGCTAGGGAGTCCATGTGCACAAGCAGTGTTTGTGTGATGGACCTGCTCACCCAGACAGACAAGTCAAGGGGGTCTCCTTCTCATCCTCATCACATCTTGGAGGTGCTAGAGTAGGAGAATGCACCATCCAGTGCTAACTGAGGGGACAGTTGCTTCCTAAATCAGGCCAACAGACCAAACTTTTTCCCAAGTGAACAATCACATTGCGGGTTTTTTTTGTATATATGGGGGTTAGAGATGGTCTACATGGGCCTTCTGCAATGAACAGTGTCCTGCAAACTGTGCTGCTTATCAAGCAGCTCAGGAGAGGAACCCGCAAAGGGGTTGCCAAGCAGTGTCTGTCCTCACTACCCAAAATATCAGCCGGTATTTTCTAAAGGGGATATATAAAGAGAGAAAAAGAGAGAGAGAAAAACTTCAAAATGGTAATTATTCCACAGACAGGGAGAGCTATAAAATAAATGAGCAAAGTCCCTGCTCCGATAAATCCACTTAGAAATCCAAACCCAGTAGCAACGGTGTAATTTATATCCCATTGAAAGAAGTCCAGACGAAAATTGATGAAGTCTCTTATTTGTGTAATAAATCAGTTTCCATTAATGTAACTGATACACATATTTATAAACACAGGCTGTACCCCAGACTTGTTATGCAGGTCATTGGGAGGGGGGCTGGGGAGAAAAGGGTGCTTTGAACCATAAAGTCCTTTCTGATAAATCCAGAAAGACAATCTGTGAAAAGATAGTGGACTCAATTTATGACACCTGAAAAGGAGCCAAGCGTGAGTAAATCTTCTCTTGCAGAAATAGATCTAGTAAAGTCCTCTTCTTCGTTCGTGTCTCTGGAGGGGGCCGTAGAGCCAGTTAAAAATTCGAGATAATTTCAAACAGTTGTTTGCTTTGACCACACCTCCCTGCTCCCACTCCCATAAATCCCATTGCCCATGGTGATGCCTGTTGCACACCATGAACAGTGTTCTTGTGAAAGAACTTTGTAGGATCCTGCAAGGTGGTTTAGTTTTGGTGCTGGTCGTTCAATGCACCAGCTCTTCTTCACACACACGGTGAGGGGTGGAGGTGGCAAAGGACCACTCCGCTGGCCATGAGGCAGAAAGTGTGCAACGTGATTTATTGCAAAGGATCATCTGTGCATCAGACAGAGCAAAGTATGAAAGGCTGTCACATCAGCAATTTGATTTGTATTTCTGGTGGAGCCACAGCCTGTCAGGATTGTTCAGAAGATGCACAGCATGCATCTCTTTGCTGTGAAAAAAGGCTGTGGTGTATTGAACTAAAGCCAGCCTGATCTGGAATGGCACAGCCCAGAGCAGAGCCACAGAGATGCAGGACTGGGTCTGGGATCACATTAGGGTAAGGCTGCACCCAAGGAGCTGTGCTGCTGGCACAAGGAAAGGAATTATTATGCCAACTATCCTCCTTGTCCAACGAGCAGAGAGGCATCTTGGATCTTGCAAGGTCTTGCATTCTTCCATCTAGGTTCTTGGATGAGTACACGGACTTCAACCTCCACGACTTCGGTTTACATCAGTGTGTGCTGCGAAGTGCAGGAGGCATGGAGCAGGCACAGCACCTGTGTGAAAAGGCAGCAGCTCAAGCCTGAGGCTTGTCCCTTGGCAGAGTTCATGAGCTAAATGCCCAAGGCTAAGTCTGTCTTAGTAAACAAAGCAGAGCCAAGCTACCAGCTCAGCCAGGCACTTGGCTATCAGCAGAGTGCCCAGTTTTGTCCCCGCCAGTCAATCGTTTCCTAATAAATAAATTGAAAAAACATGTGGGCACATTTCAAAGGATAGCAGAGACTGTTCTCAGAACTCTTTGGTTGGGTTTTTTTGGGGAAAAAAGAGAGCCCAGGCATGTGGACGAAGGCAAAATGCAAAGCCACGCACCTGAGATAACCCCAAAAATTCCCTCAACACAGGAACTCTGTCATTCAAGGTTCTGAGATCTTGACTGGACAAACTCCTGAGCAAATTCCCTGGTCCTTGAAGCCAGCCTTCCTTTAAGAGAAGATTTGAAATTAAGACATCCAAAAGTCCCTTCCAAACTCTCAGTTGTTCTATAGTCCTGTGCCATGTCCTCTGACAATCCTATGTTTCTATTCTATGTTAAGGATTTGGCTTCTTTAGGAGAACAGACTTAGGAAGTGTGACCCAGCTGCCTGCTTGTAATTCTGGGAAAGGCTTGATGGCAGTCAGCTTGGTGATCACAGAATCATAGAATCATTTGGGTTGGAAAAGACCTTTCAGATCACCGAGTCCAAACGTTAACCCAGCACTGCCAGGTTCACCGTTAATCTGTGTCCCTGAGCACCACATCTACCTGGCTTTTAGATACCTCCAGGCATGGTGACTCCACCACTGCCCTGGGCAGCCTGTTCCAGTGCTTGACAACCCTTTTGGTGAGCAAATCTTTCCTAATGCTTGATTAAAATCTCCCCATAATGCACTCAGACCAGGCACATTTCAGCCTCTTCCAGAACTGACTCCTGAT
Organism: Apaloderma vittatum; assembly: GCF_000703405.1. Taxonomy (NCBI): domain Eukaryota; kingdom Metazoa; phylum Chordata; class Aves; order Trogoniformes; family Trogonidae; genus Apaloderma; species Apaloderma vittatum. The sequence goes on along the minus strand of NW_009708447.1, from coordinate 39,260 downwards.
GCCACGTGGGCTGGGGTGCCTGGAGGGGAGCCTGGTGGCATGTGTGTCTTCATGTGAATGTGGAAGGCACAAGCTGTGGCTAAGGAGTGCCCAGCGTGGGTGTCACAGCTGACTGGGGAGTGCTTTCTCATGCCAGCCCAGGGACAAGAGCAATGCTGGCGAGGTGTTCCAACCCCTCCTTGGCACCTGGTGAAGAGTTCATGGGAGCTGCCGGGGGAGAGGAATGCGTGCTGGAAATGCTGAAAGCCAGGAGGCAAACACTGGGGTTATCACAGGTACCATCGTGAGACTCAGACTTGTGGTCTAACGAAGTTGAGTGATCTCAGCAGCACCTAATCACCCAGAGACCTGGGGTGAGGTTCTGGAGATGTTTACCAAAAGAATCATAGAATGGCCTAGATTGGAAGGGACCTCAGAGATCGTCTAATCCAATGTCCCTTAACCAGCCCAGGTTGCTCCAGGCTCATCCAACCTGGCCTTGAACATCTCCAGGGAAGGGTCAGCCACAGCCTCTCTGGGCAATCTAGTCCAGAGTCTGGCCACCCTCGCACTGAAGAATTTCTTCCTCAGATCCAATCTAAACCCATTCTCCTGCAGTTTAAACCCATTTCCCCTTGTCTTGTTGCTGGACACTTGTCAAAAGTCCCTCCCCAGCCTCCCTACAGGTTCCCTTCAGGCACTGCAGGCAGGGATAAGGTGCCCCCAGAGCCTTCTCTTCTCCAGCTGAACACCCCCAGCTCCCTCAGCCTGTCCTTGCAGCAGAGCTGCTCCAGCCCCTGGGTCAGCTTTGTGGCCTCCTCTGGACTCGTTCCAACAGATCCATGTCCCTCTTACAGTGGGGACACCGTAGACGAGATGCTAGCCAACTTCAACCAAAGGTATGAGGCTGAAGGAAGAGCCGGGTTCTGGGTCACCAAACAGTGAACACCAGAAGGGAACTGGAGATTGGGACAAGAAGATGTATACTACAAAGCTGAGTGACCCCAGGCCTGAACCCTGTTACCAGCCTGACTCTCACACCTGCGTTTCCTATTGGTGGCTGCAGTAAGGAATATAGAAAGGTGGGGACCATGGCATGGTGGTCTTCTTGACAGTTGGCAAGGACAGAGGAAGACTCGGCTGAAGGTCACAGTGTAGTTGGTCATGTCTCCAGGGGTCTCTGCCCAGTTCTGCTTTTCTGAGACAGCCACCTCTAAGGACTTTGAATAAGTGTGGAAAGAAGCTTTCACTGCATTCCAAAGACCAAGTTAGTTATTGAGCTTGGGCTTAAGGTTAAGCAAAGCAGGCTAAGACTGTAGGAAGCCCTAATTAAGATGCTGGTTTCGTGACTTCCATCCATGTTTGGTTTTCTTTCCACAAGCCTTTCCTCTTGGTGCACAGGATGGACCAGCTGTGCTTACTCCCCCTGTGTCACTCACACCGTCAAGACTTGCCTGGAGTAGCAACATCAAGGGGAGTTCACATTAAAATCCCTGGAATGAATTGGTCTATCCCCAGTCAAAACTAAAGGTGCAGCTGTGTCCTCAGCTCAACTGGCTCTGAGAGAATTTGAGGCTTTCAAAATAAAAAACTAAAATGCCAAAATACTTTCTTCACTGAAAGGGTTGTAAAGCACTGGCACAGGCTGCACATGGAAGTGGTAGAGTCCTCATCCCTGAAGCTATTTAAAAGCCGTGGAGATGTGGTTCTCAGGGACATGGTTTAGTGATGGACTTGGCAGTGCTGAGTTAGTACCTGAATTTGATGATCTTAAAGGTCTTTTCCAACCTAAACAATTCTATAAGCCTATGAAAACACAAATGGAGAGCAGTTCAATGGTCTCCCACCTTGGTGATCCACATTGCCTTCCTGGGACCCCCAACAACCTAGACACCCACCCCAAACCAATGGATGCAACTCCAGGGCTCCATCACTGGACTGGTAGCAATCAGACTTCAGACAGATCACCTGCTCATGTTATGTCATGTTTCCCCTCCCACAAATCTGGCTCTACGTTCTCTGCCACGACTATACATTCTGTAAACTCTTTGGGGTAGAGAGTGCCCTTTGCCATATATTTGCACAGCATCCAAGCATCATTTAGGCTGGACCCTGGGGACATTGATATAATTTCTAATTTTGGAGTATTTTTTGCCCTTGTCAGCACAGGGCATTCTGTGAAATGACCCCATTCTGCTCCGTTTGCTTGCGCTTTCCCTGTTTTGGCAGCACGATCCCTGCTGTCTACGCACGGGTGTGGGGCAGGCTCCAGAAACAGCAGCAAACAGCTGCAGGTTCATAAATCTTTCTGCCTCTGTAGGTGCACAGGGAACCTTACCTCACCTACCCTGTGCTCATTAAAAAGGGAATCAGTGCAGCTCATTGGTGCAGGCAAGGCTTAAAGAGCTTGTTTGCAGAATTATATGATTTGCAGGCCAAAATTACAGTACATTTTTTCTCTTTCATGTATTCCAATGACTTCTTTTTCCCCCACTCTTTGTGGGGGGTTCACTGACACAAACACTGATGGTTTGATTGACAATGCTCTCTATGGTGTGTCTCAAGAGATGCCCCATGTCTGCAAACCGTGGCAGTTTCAGCCTGTTTGACACAAAGCATTGACTTGCAAAGCCTCAACTTTCTCTCCAGAGACGAAAGGCCAAGAGGAAGAGTCTGTTACAATTTTCTTTTCCTCTCTCTTTAGCCATCAGCAGGGAACAAAACCAGTGGTGAGCTAAATCTGGCCTCTCCAGGCTACAGTGAGCTTTATGAATTTAGTTCTTCTTGCTGGGATCCTCAGCTTGGTGTTTTCTTCCCACAAAATCTGGGACATGGCTCACCCAGGAGTAAGACCCCTGTGAGATCGAGAAGAGCATTGCACCAGCCTGTGCAGACATATAAACGACAGGGTCCCCATAAAATTCAACAGCTGCTCAAATCTTCACAACCACGGATACATCAGAGAACCTCTGGATTTGCAGGTACAACCAAGTCCTGTTACTTTAACCCCAACATCTTGACCCAGCCTTGGGTGCTCAAACCCACTCCATTTTATGGGGTCCCTGAATTCACTGGCTTCTGCCACCGGCAATGGGTTTCCATAGTTCTTGTATCAGATCAGCTGGTCCTGTGTGGATGTCGCTGCTGTTCCAGGACCTCTCAGGCAATACAAGACGACTCAATATGAGCAACTGAGTCAGGCCCTAGATGTTGTCTTTAAGCAAAAAATTCTTTCTGGATGTGGCTGATGGTGCCAGCTTGTTCTCCCATGCTGGGGTACTTCATGAAGAAACACTTAGTGACATCTGATTTAGGAGTCTACAGTACAAACATGAAACTCCCCTCAAAGTCTGAGATCTATTCAACCACAATTTCTCTGAAGGCAGGGTGCCTGGGTCAGCTCCCATACCTGGAAATATGCTATTTTCTCTATTTCCTAAGGCTAGGAAATTATTGATATATGCACCTCAGTCCACCAATGAGAAGCCCAATACATCAAAATCAGGTAGTCTTTACTAAAACATGAGAGGCAATTAGATCATAGGCGGGTGTCACTGTATAGCAAGGAAAGATGCTAGTAAAAAATCTTTATAACTCCTCTGCATTTTTGAAGTACTTCCCACCTAAATGAACACCGAAGGCTCGCGACTGCATACAGCGCTGCAAGACATCTGCACACCCTTCTGCTTTGCAAGAAAAGACAATGGAGTTTCCAAAAGGTGAAGCAAATACCTCGCCATCACATCATAGCTTGGGAAAGTTGAGGGGAGGACCTAAATTCCCTGACTTTGCCTTGTGCCTTTGCTGCAAAGCTGCTTGGAGCAGGGGCTGTCATTTGTCATGTGTTTGTACAGCACCTAGCACTACTGGACACCTAGGGAAGAGCTTCTAGCTCTTGTTTTAAAAATAATCATTAAGCAAACTCCCTGGAGGTATTAAGCAGAACAAGAAGCTTTCCTATTCTCTTTTCAAAAGAAGACCTACCATTCACAGGGACTTCATTTCTCAGTTAGGGCATATCCAAAAAAGACTGACATAATCTTTAGCTTCTAGGTATCAGGAACACTTTGATCTTCCCAGAAATTCCCTTTTTCTTGCACTTCTGAAGAACAGCACTTTAACCTTGTTGTCATTGAAAACAATCACCGATTTCCTCTCTAGCAACGGGATTTGCCTTTGTCCTGACAACAAATGGAGTGGAAATGCTTCCAAAAACTCGCTGTCATTCTGCCCTGGTCACCCAGAACCTTTGGGAGACCCAAGAATCAGGGTGGGCAATCCATGCCGCTACCCTGAACCGCAAGCAGAACACCCAGATCTCTCCCTCCCTCCCTTCTTTTCCATGAGCCATCCCTCAATCTAGTGTGAGATCTAAAGCAAATTCCTGGGAGGTGAGGGAAGAGGCATGTGTTGTGTCTGCGTGCGAGAGACGGAGCTGCTTGGTGAGTGCAAATGTTGACCTGCCTTTGGGCTTGCTGGGAGCAGAAGCGGGCTCTGACGCTGGGCAGGATCTCACCCTGGGCACCCTGAGAGGGTACTGAGGAGATGCTGAGCCTGCCCAGGTGTGAGGCTGAGGAGTTTGTTATCCTTTCTTCCTCCACATCTCCAGGGAGTTGATGCTAAATGTGTTCTTCTGCCTTGTTCCAGTCCTTCACCGCACTGGATCATTGGTACAGGCTTCCTGAAGGCATTGCTTCCCCTGTTCTCCCCAAAATTATATTCCCACCTGCCTAGCACACTCTCAAAAAAGCCCCCGTGCAGACTCAGTGCAGGATTGTGCAGGAGCAAGTTAAATCATGGAGATGCAGCCCTTCTGTTCTTCCCCGAGCAAATGAAAACCTACAAGTGTGTTTGCAGTCACACTAACGGCGAGGGGAGAGGTTTAAAACCATTTAGCTCCACTGTAAATCCTTGCCCATTATCCAAGACTCCCATTGCCCTGCATGTCGTAGTGAGGTGGGTGTCAGTCTCTTCCCTTAAGTTGCTAACGATAGAATAAGAGGAAAGGGCTCAAGTTACAACAAGGAAGGTTTAGATTAGATATCAGGAAAAATTTCTTCACTGAAAGAGTGGTGAGGCACTGGCACAGGCTGCCCAGGGTGGAGTTGCCATCCCTGGAGGTGTTCAAAAAAGTGTACATGTGGCACTTCAGGACACAGAATTATAGAATTGTCAGGATGGGAAGGGACCTTAAAGCTCATCCAGTTCCAACCCCTGCCATGGGCAGGGACATCCCCCACGAGACCAGCCTGGCCAGAGCCCCATCCAGCCTGGCCTTAAAAACTCCCAGGGATGGGGCTGCCACCCCCTCTCTGGGCAACCTGTGCCAGGGTCTCCCCACCCTCACGGGGAAGAACTTCTTCCTCACGTCCCATCTGAACCGACCCATCTCCAGCTTCAATCCATTCCCTCTAGTCCTGTCACTACCCAACATCCTAACAAGCCCCTCCCCAGCTTTCTTGTAGCCCCCTTGAGATACTGGAAGCCACAATAAGGTCTCCTGGCAGCCTTCTTTTCTGCAGACTTAACAGCTCCCACTCTCTCAGTCTGTCTGCACAGGAGAGGTGCTCATCGTTCAGTGGTCATGGCAGTGCTGGGTTGATGGTTGGCCTAGATGCTCTTAGAGGTCCTTTCCAACCTTAATGAGCCTGTGATTCTACGTAGCAAGAGGCCACAGCTCTGTTGGACCAGAGATGAGATTTCCCACCAGGTCACACCAAAGACGCAATATTGCAGGAAGAGATGCTACAGGGTTTGCAGGAGCAAAGACAACTTGAAAACCCTCCGCGGATTCCAATGGATGTTAGAGAACATTAAGAAACGTTTTTGGCCTCAGATGCAAATTTGGTTACAACTTGACTGGGGTTTAATCCTGCAGCACAGGGGATCATCTTCTGGTTTCCCCCAGGGGCAGCAAAGTTTCTGCCTTTGTTACTGGATGAAGTGCTTTGGTAGACGCAAGGCAAATTGCGCTGTGGCAGCTGAGTAATCCTCCAAGGTGGGGGAGAGCGATAGTGATGACGAAGATTTAAAATCTACCTGCTTTGTACAAGAATTTCATCACCGAGCCGCTGCCTTTCCCAGCGAGCTTAAAGTCCATAAAGGCTTGCATGAAATGCTTTGATGAGGCATTCTTAATTCTTTTTGTAGCTCTAGATGCATTACCTTATGTATAGGTTAAGAGAATTGCACAAAGTAGTCGTAATAATTAGTTGGAACTGAAATCTGACTCTTTTTTTTCACTTTCCCATAGCTCTCTCTAGCTAATTCTCTTTGTATTAAAATTTTCCTTACTCAAACTCTCTCCAAAGGTGGATATGTTTGGGGAGAGATGTGGTTGAATTTTAACAAAATCATGCTAAAACCTTCAAGTTAAGCATATATCAATTAAAAAAAAAAAAGAGATGAGTGGAAAAAATAATGGGGAAAACACAACACATTTCTCCAGATATTCCCAATTACAATTCTTGGACACATAAAATTAAAAACAGCTCAAGCCAGTCTTCACACTTGGCTTGTTTTGCAGATTTCTAAGGTATCTCTAATGTTTGCCTTTTTAGAAGGAATTGGTTTAACGGTTGGAAGTCACAGGACATTTTTGCTGACGTGTCATCTTTGAAAACAGGAAATTTTGCACCCGTACCATAGTATTTCCTATGAACTTTCCTTGGTCTGAGTTTCATCATTGTTTGGGAGCTAGAATACTTTAAATACAAGTGGGAAGACTTTTTAAGGCTTTAGGTTTGTCTCCATATTTAGGTGTGCATGTGTTGCGGGGTCTGAATTAGGTAGAAAACAAAGCCTTTCACCTTACAGTGTGGCCTGAGACCTTTTCCCTTCTCAAACAGAATGCAGAGAAATGAAATTTCGTGTGAAAATAAAACGAGGCGGAAAAGAGATGGGATGTGTTCACTGCAGGGTTTTTCCATGCAGTTAAAGCTTTTCTTTTGTACTGTTTTAATGCTTTACAAGTTGAAACAAAAATATTTTGTGGTGGAAGATAGTCCACGTGCTGACCTAGAATTTTTGTTTTCAGTTTGTTAGTATTTTTTGACCTAAAAGCATTAATTTGAGAACCAGCCAGCCAGTACAGGGGTAGGTACTCTGAGATAGGTGGGTGCAGCCCTAGGGTGTGAGACCCACTCATATATAGGGAACGTGAAGCCTGTTTTGGAAAAGCTCCTTCATGGAAATAGTCCAATTCCCAAATGTGCACTGCCCAGACGTTAATATCTCAGAAACTCACCCTTCAGATGGTCCAAAATTCAGAAAAACAGGGCTTTTAAGCGACATACATTCAGGCAAATACCAACTGCTGTTCCGCTTCTCGCAGGTTGCAGGTAGCCCATGTCCGCCAACGCAGAACTCAGATTTTCAACAATAACCTAGGCTCTTACCTCTTGTATTTTAAAAGCTATCACATGAAAAAGTCTGAATATTGATTTAATCTCGTGTGCTCTGAAGCAGAAGCAGACAAGCTTGGTAACAACTTGCTGCAGCCCGCGGAGAGGTGACGGGTTGTGAACCGCTTCCATCTGGCCACAAGTGCTGAAATACAAGGTTTTGGATGCTAATTCAAGGGGTATGAAGCTCTTTTGTAAACACTGAAAAGCTCATCCAAGGACACAGAGAAAGGCTGAGGTGGTTTTCATGAAAGCTGAAGTTGTTTTAGGTCAGCCGTCTTCATGAAGGTGGATTTCGGGGAGAGGCCAAAGAATAGTCAAAATGGTCACGATTTCCTTTGGCGGTGTGCAAGAGCAATTTATATTGCAGGCAAATAACAAAGGTTAATGGAATGGAAAAATTGAGAAATCAAATTCTCAGAAATTAAGAAATGCAGGATTAAGAATGTAAATTTAACCTCAAAGCCACCATCTCCTCTTTATTCTTCAAGAGATTTTCATGTCATAACTCTTAGATGACCAAATAACCAAGCAGATGATACCTTTCACAACTGAAATGCAAAAGAGACATTTTCTACTGCATATCTTGTCTGTTTAAAGAAAAAAAAACAACAAACCAACCCACATTTTAAAAGATATACTTTTTCAATAGATGAATGCCTTTTTCTACTTCTTATTCATCATGTACTGAAAAGAGGTCAACTAAAGCTGCAGCAAAATATTGCTTTCAGAGGGACTGCAAATGTTCTGGTGTGAAGCAACCATGGTTTCCTTGAGGAGATACCACGTCTGATTATTTGAAGATTATACAAAGCCGAATTCTAATATGGCAATACTCTCTATCCACTTTGGAGGGATATAAATGACTGTTTCACAAAGAAATGGCTTTGCAATACACCGATCATGACATTATCCGAATGTTGGTGTTTCACAACCTTCTTCAACTCGCGCCTGCACTCATCCTACCTTGCTCCTTCCTGCATTTCCCAGCTCCCTCACTTCCCATCCGCTCCCTACTTCATCTGAAAGCCAGGCTCGTCGCCTGTTGTTGGGATAGTCTTCAGTAAATCACCCACAATCACCTGACGACCAAAAAATCTGAAGGAGTTGGCAGGTCTGCCGCCCTTCTCCACAGCTCTGGCGCTGAGTAGCCTCAGCCAGAAGTGAAACTTCACCTTTCACTTCTTTGGGTTGCAGTCAAACCTGAAGGCACCAACTGTCAGTGAGTGGAGATAGGTCAGAAAGTGTCAGAGTCACCCAAGGTTGTGCGGGAGATCAGGAGAAGATCTTCTGGCTCCCTGTCCTGCACCATATGAACAAAGCCAGCAGTGACCAAGCTTTTATAGACTCCTGCAGTGGGTTTGTCCTATGCAAGTCACCTCCGTGTGACATAGGAGGGGCTTCAGGTCACTTGGAGAAGGTGCTTAGAAAAGCGTGGGACCAGCCTTCTAGCAAATGGCGATGGGTGGGTTATCCTGGGTTGCACTGAACAGAGTCAGCGGGTCCTCGAGCAATATGATGATGCAAATCAACCACTTTGGTGTGGCAACCCACCCCTGGCCGTGTCCTGGCACCAAGCTACGCTTTGCCTTGAGCCAGGGCCAAGGCAGAGAATCTCCACAGCCCCAGAGCTGCTTCAGGCTTTGCTGCTCCGGCAGGTAGATGCAGAGTGGCGGCTTCCAGGGTTTCCAGAACATGGATCAGTACAGTTGTGGAACTGCTTTAGAAGCGATAAAGCAGGTCAGGGTATGGCCTGGGCTTGTGTTAATCCTGTCCCTGCTAACCCCAGATCTGGAAGAGCTGGGAATTGTGGTTCGGAGACACAGGAGCCGCCTGAATCAGGGCCAGCTGAAGGCTGGAGGATGTCCAGCTGCCTCAGCCCAGAGGTAATAAGCCCTTCTGAGAGGCTTATGAAGAGCATGGCGGCCTTGGGCTTTTATAATCAGGATAGATCTGGGCCTGAGCTAGTCAGTCGGCACTGCAAGGGGAGAACTCCGATGTCACAGGCTGCATTTCATGGAAGTGACCTCCCCAGAGCATCTTCCGTCTCTTTGTTCAAGGGCTCATCTTTCCGCAAGGCACAACATGCCCAGCACATCCCAGCAAGATTTAGCAGCTGATGGAGCGTTTCTATTGTTTTGTTTTGTTTTCTTAATTAAAATACACAAAGTATTACAAAAAAAAAAAAAAACAAGAAGGGAAAAAAAAGGAAAAAAAAGGGAAAAAATGGGGAATCAATTTATTTTATTTTATTGTTCTTTCTCATGGAACAATCTCCAGGGAAATAAAGAAGGCTACAAGAAATGAGGAACAATACCCGTGCAGAGAGTGTGGGTTCCTGCAAATGAACTTTGTAAGGAGGAGAAAGGGAAAAAAGAAAAGGACTAAGCTCCTGATAGATGAGTGCTGGACTTGTGAATTCCAGAAATGCGCTATGGGGTGTTTCCTCCAAGAAGCCCCTTGTTGGGAGAGGATGGTGGAGAGAGGAGGCTCTTGGAAAGTGGTACTGTCCTCAGTTCATGGCTGAGGACCACAGGAAAGAGAAATGGCTGCAGCCACAGAAGACAGGTAGGCATGAAAAAGAGTGATATTGTTATGGCACCTGAAGGTAACAGGGTTAGACATGGTTTGTGGTAACTCTGCCCAGCCCAGGGGTGCAGAGAGGAGGATGCCAACATTTTGGAAGTGAAAGGGGTCCTGGCTTTAGTTTCTGCTAAACTGTTTCCCCCCTTTTTGTCACAACACCCAGGTATTGCTCACCTGTGATGGGAACAAAGGGTTTGGGAAGAGCCAGCTCGGGCAGCTCAGTCCTTCCCTACCTGTAGCAAGAGTCCTGCCAACACTGTCTCTTGCTGTGAAGAATTTTTTCCTAGTGCCCAGTGTAAACCTGCCCTGTTGCAGTTTGCAGCCATTCCCTCTGGTTCTATCGCTCATTACCCGTGAGAAGAGATCAGCCCCAACCTCTCCACACCGTCCTGTCGGGCAGTTGCAGAGTGAGGAGGTCTCCCCTCAGCCTCCCCTTCTTCAAACTCAACAGCCCCAGCTCCTTCAATCTCTTTCCATAAGATTTACTCTCCAGGCCCTTCCCCAGCTCCGTTGCCCTCCCCTGCACTCACTCCAGCCCCTCGAGATCTCTCCTGGATCGAGGTGCCCAGAACTGGACCCAACACTCAAGGTGAGGCCTCCCCAGTGCCAAGCTCAGGTGGGCAATCCCCTCCCTGCTCCTGCTGGTCACACCATTTCTAACACAAGCCAGGATGTCGTTGGCCTTCTTGGCCACCTGGGCACACTGCCCAGGGAGAGAAGTTGGTTTTCATGGTTCTTCACTGAGGGAAACACTTTATAGACTTTATAGAGAATCCAATGATGTGGACGCGTGTCCTGAAGGAGTCAGCTCATTGTTTGGTCTGACTGCCTCACAGACCAAGTCCTCCATTCCCTTAGCACCAGTGCCAATTGTCTCCTGCATTACCTCAGCCTCATCTGGAAAGCAATGTACAAACCATGAGATTTTTGAGGCACTGGGGCTCTCAGCCTTTCTGCCTTTTCCCACTACAAGGGACAGGATCCTTCAGATCATTTTGTGTTAATTCATGCGTACTTCAGGCCTGAAATCTTCATGGGCTGGGCTGGCAGAACATTTCCAGAGTCCTCTATCTTCTGGTTCCTTATTCAGGCCAGAAAGACAATTAAAAGGTCTAGCTCTAGTCTAGTGATTAGCCTGTTATAAACCAACCTGGCATCTGAGGAAAAGGCTTAAAAGGCAGATTTGCCAAAACAGCGGTGGGGGAGGGTGGTGGTTTGGAGAGAGGGGGTTAGTTTGTGTTTTCTTTACTTTGCTTTCACTGCGAAGTTGCCTTTGAGCAACCAAGAAAGTACTGAACAAAATCCTTAATCACTTTGGGGAAAAAAAATGGAAGAAAAGCAATAATTCAAGATAATTTCTGATTCCAGCACACAGACTTTTGAGAAAAAGCTCTCCTTCTTTCTTACCCTAGCAAGGAAACCTGCAGCTAAGAAAAAAAAAAAAAAAGATGTTTGGTCAACTGTTGGTGTGGAAAAAACAACAAAACCCAAAAAACCATAAAAGTGTCTTTATCAATGAGCTTCTAACAAGCAGAAAATGAGCAGAGCAAGCCTTTCTCATCAAGTCTAACAAACTCCTCAGGTTGTAGAACTGGTCCCACATTCCGTTGTCTGAAGAAAATAAGACTGAGGAAAGAAAAGATTAGTGTCAGGCTAGAAGTATTAGATGATTAGCATTGTTTTAGGAAGCAATCTGAGATGTCATCTGGAGATATGCTACCGATCCATCTGGGGCAGAAAGGAAAGAAGACAGAGGAGAGAGAGGGGAAAAAAACCCCCAACCAACAACCCTGTTTTGTTTCTCATTACTGCTCTAATTCTGGTGTAATTGAAAACGGACTGAATGTGTTTAGGAACATGTAGGACATCTGTTTCTCATTGGAAGAGCTCCGCTTTTTCGAGTGGCGCCTTCCATCTTCATCACAGTCCAAAGATTCCCACATCACGACTTGTCCTC
>NW_009708447.1:0-27304 GCF_000703405.1 Apaloderma vittatum | reverse complement strand
CACAGCCTCACTGTCCTTTTTTTTTCCCCTTTTTTTTTTTTTTTCCTTTCCAGAAAATGTGAAGTTGAACTTTCGACTCCATGTAAAACAGTTGGAGAGAAACCATGATAAGTCTCAGGAGACCCATTGAGCCTTTCTTCCCATTATCCTACTTGATTCTTTGCAGCTTCTCAGTTCTTTAAATACAGCCTTGAGCTATTTAATGCTGGTGGCATGAAGAAAAAGGGGAAGGGACAACAAGAGAGGGAAAGAAAATTATTTTTTTTAAAAAAAAAAAAGAGGGAAGAACCATTTGTAAGGTCAGACATCAAAATGGAGAAACAAAGACAACTAGACTGAAAGCTGTCCTTAAGCTGGGCCAGGACATTGTGCTTTGCCAAAAGGATAGATCTACACAAATAGTAGTTCATGAAGTTCTGGCTGTCCTACATGTATGAAACAGCAAGGAAGGAGCCTGAGATCCAAGAAGATTTACTTGTGGGATAAACCAAAAGACAATATCCTAATTCTCCTCTTGGACCCACACACTATGTCTCCAGTGTTCATTTTGGTTTGGATGACAGCAGATTTGTCTCTCATAGGAAATTCTGGAGGCCTCATTGCTTAGAGAGAAATTACAACTTGAGTAGACAATAAAGAGATTGTGGGAAACATCACTACCTTGGCAGAGAGATGGACTGCACGGTCTGGTAACTCCTAATTCTCCAGCTTTTGTAGAAGACTTGGCTTTAGCAAGAGGGAGCCAATCAGCAAGAGGCATGACCACAGGCTAGAAATGTGTCTTGATTTCCTAAATCTTAGAATCATAGAGTCATAGAATGTTGGGGGTTGGAAGGGACCTCTAGAGATCACCCTGTGTAACCCCCTGCCAGAGCAGGGTCACCCAGAGCAGCCCCACAGGAACACGTCCAGGCGGGTTGGAAAGTCTCCAGAGCAGGAGACTCCACACCCTCTCTGGGCAGCCTGGGCCAGGGCTCCAGCACCCGCACAGCCAACAAGTTTCTCCTCAGGTTGAGCTGGAACTTCCCATGTTCTAAGTTAAACCCATCATTCCTTGTTCTGTTGCTGGGCACCACTGAGAAGAGATTGTCCCCTTCCCCTTGACCCCCACCCCTCAGATATTTCTCTACCTTCACAAGGTCCCCTCTCAGCCGTCTCCTTTCCAGGCTGAACAGTCCCAGGTCTCTCAGTCTCTCTTCCCAGCAGAGATGTTCAGTCCCTTGATCCCCCTCATAGCTCTCCCTTGGACTCTCTTCAGTAGGTCCCTGTCTCTCTGGAACTGGGGAGCGCCAAACTGGACACAGGATTCCAGGGGTGGTTGAATACAGTATTGAACACAATACTCCATGGCTCCATTCTGCTTTAATAACGCTTTTCATCAACATGGTTAATTCACAATCATCAGTCCATCTGAGATGGTGACTTGTCCTTCCCTGTAAGGCCAGTTCCACCACCCTCACCTTCACCTGATGAAGGAGAAAGTCAATGTCTCTGGCTGCAGTGTATAAAGGAACACAACCACAGTGAGATGGAGAAAGGACCTTGAGAACTCCAGCCAGAAACACTGCTGAGGAGAGCCCTTGACATTATCTTGGGTCATGAGTAACTCTGGGCTTGCAGGGGAACTTCTTAAATAAAGATAACTATCCATGTGGTCTCTGCTTGGCCAGTGTCACCACGAAATCAAGCAGGTCTCTTCTCTTGGGCTGCAACTCTACACCCTATGTTCCTAAGCTGGCTCAACTGACCAAGGTGAAAAAGTTCCACCTTGAAAATCAAAGGCAGATGTAATTTTTTATTTTGGTGGAGCTCAGGATTTTGTCCTTACTTGTCCTTACAGCAAAGTGGATGGGGCTGCAATATGTTCTGTCTGAAGAGTCAGAGTCAGAATTTACAAGAACTCAAATGTGAATGAAATTACAGCAAATAGTTAAAATATTTCTTCCTCAAATGGGTCTGTGGAACAAAATCAAGTCAGACCAGAAAATGTCAAAGAAGGTATCTTGACACCAGTGAATGTCATTTATGAAGATTCAAGTGTTTTGCTGGGATTTTTAATAGGAGACCTTAAGAGGGTTTCCTTTTTCCCTTCTTTTTTTTCCAGCTGGAAAGTGTTAAATAATTTCATTTGCATAATATTTCAATATCCCCATTTTGACATGTGTTCCACAAAATTTTGATATGTATTCATGTTAATATTATATATTTGTAGCTATGCATCATATTTTAGCAAGCTAAATATTAAAATATTATGTTTTGGTATTGTCAAAATCATCATTGTCAACATCCTCACTTCTTGAAACAAAATGTTTCTGTGTCAACAAAATTTTACACATCCATTATTTGTTTTTTAATTGTTTTTAATCTGTTGATCAGAAGGCATTGACTGGTTGAATTTTATCTCATGTAGATTGAAAAATGTTCAGAATTTCAGAATTTTCCCAGGAATTAGAAATTCAAAATGTTTTTCTCCTATCAGTTTTAAGAAGCTGATTCAGTGCCCATTTTTTCCCACTGCACTACACACTTTCTGAGGTCTAATTCGAAGGAAATTCAAAGTGAATTAATACATTAGGGAACTGAGTTACTTGGCCAGAAAAAGAGTTGAGTGCTCTGAAAAAAGATCAGTCCGCACTTTCAAAAATAAAAAATATCAACTTGAGGGTCTTTGAGTCTTGGTCATTTGGTCAACAGAAGCAACTGTAGGAGCATCAAAACCTCTGATTCTTGAGTCTGGACTTTTAGCTGTATAATTTCTCTTAGTAAGGACCCAGTGCAATGCTTACTACTATATAATGTGATGCCCCTTAAACTCACAATTACTCAAGAAAAAATTAGAACAAAAGTAAGTTTCTGGATTCATTAATTGCTGTGTTGGCCAAAGTGGTCAATCATTACACACGTGATAATGTTGGTATGGTTTAATGCTTCATGTGGAAAATAAAGATAAGCATAATAGAGCTATACGACAAGAAAGAGACATCATGTTTTAGGAAAAATTGTATTTAAAGAACCTGGGAACAGGCCAAAGAAAAGAAAATACAGACAGTCATGCATGGAAAAGTGCACATTACTGGGAATCTTTTCCAGAGTAGGTGGAAAAGCAGCTTTAACCACTTCCTTAGTGGAGGGCATCAAACTTCTATTGTATGCAAAAATAGATCGTTATTATTTATCCCTGATATTAGAGCCAAGGAGCAAGCCTGAGGCAGGACAAAGTTCAAGGGAATCTGGAAGGGAAGCGTGCTGGAGAACTGTAAGTTCATGAGGTAGGTGAGCACAACACCTGGACTGAGCGGTGCATTCAAACCTCTTTGCCACGAGAGGACGGCAATGGCAAAAAAAAATGAAATAGATTCCCCCCCCAGAAAAGGGTCCTTCGTGCAGATGACATCAGAAATATGAACAGATAAGGATGAATTTTAGGAAGTTAGCTAAAATGTGCCTGTTCTCAATTTTCTGGTCCCACCTCCGTGGTCCCTGATCTTACACAGATTAGGGTGTTACCTGTTCATGGGGATGAGGATACTACCTTCCTGAGACCGTCCCAAAGGGGTTTGAGCATCAGTAGAAGACTCTTGTGAAAGGAAATATCTTCTCCATCCTGAGCTTTAGGCTTACCTCATCGTAGCATTGCTTTTTCAGAAATTACTTCTGCTATGAAGGAAAACAGAGTAAAATTTTAAGTTGTAGTCAAAGTTAAATTAATTAAACTGTAGTCAAAGTTGAGTTCATCACCTTTTAACATGACAGCCATCCAACTTTACATTTTTCTCCTTACTTAGGTACACGTTTACATTATCTTGCCTCCCATTAGCATGACATTAAAGTTTGTGTAAAAAAAATAAAAAATGAAAAGGCTTGGCTTAGCTTAGCTTAGCTTGGCTTGGCTTGCTTCCTTTTCTCTTGTACAAATTTCTAACTGAATTTCTGGAAGAAACCTGAAAGTGATGGATGAGCCATTTCCTCAAGGTAATTTTATATTGTAAGACCAGTGAATACTAATCTTTATCAAATCATGATGCACTCCTAGGATGTCACCAGGGCTGGCTATGGTCACCGTGAGGAGCCGGAATTGCGCTGACCTCTTTTCTTGACATGACTTCTCCAAAATGTGCTGCTGGAAAGATGGTCTAGTAGGATGCATCTTCTCCTCCCAGCCAGTGAGGTCTTCTCACTGCTCTTGCCACAGCACGATCCAAACGTGAACCAGATGTCTCAGCTTCTCTAGCTTGAAGTCAGCAGCTTGGCCATGGGTTTCAAAGTGCAGCCACACGAGCTTTTCCTCGCAGAGTCCCCTCCACAAGTGGTGGCCCTGGGCATTTCAAGGGCAAGAAGTTGTAGCTGGGGAGATGGTCTTTATCCATCATCTTTATCCAGTGCAAAGCAAGAAATTGAAGCAGGAGCAAGAAGGGGCTGATGCTCACATGTTCCCATTTTCCCAGGAACTTCTACTGTTTTCACTTGGAATCAGAACAAAACCAACTACTTTTGAAATCGCCTGGATGAGGGAATTTTCACTCCAAAAACACAGTTCAAGAAATTCTTTGGTTATTTTATGGGGTTTTAATAGTATTTTATTATATTTATATTATCTATTCCTGTGTTATGGCAGGTACTCCTGGCATGCCATAATGATCCGAAATTGTTTAAATATTCTATTTTTATTTTCTTTTCAAAATCATTATGAGCAGCTGCTACTTAGCAGTGAGTGAAATACCTTATCTTCCCTTCCAGATCAAAGTATCTCCTGTTTGTATTGTAATTAAGGTGTTTCATTACTTATTAATTACAACACAAACAGGAGACACTTTGATCTAGAAAGGAAGATAAGATATTTCAGTCAGTGCTAAATAGTATTTGCCTTAAATGATTTGAAAAGGCAAACAAAAGAAAATAAGAGAATACTTCCACGGCTATATTATGACATACTGATAGTCTCATTGCCTAATGAATCCTTTACCGCTGACACACCGTGGAAAATTGTAAAAACGATCGTCCCAGAGCAAAGATAACACAAGTAAAACAAATCTCCAGAAAACTTCAAGACGTTTGAAAAGTTTGGGCTTTTTTTCAATTATTTTCTGAAATTCATCTTCTTCTGCTGACGTTCTTTTTGCAGGATCTTTCACTGCAATCTCTCTGCTTCCATGCAAAAGGCTCTGGAGGTGGAGGGGGCTGGACGGGACTCAGCTGTGTCGAAAAAGTACTGCTCTCAGTTAAAAATTATTTTGGCAGATGTTTTCTAACCATCTCTCACAGCTAGGCCCGGGGCTGGCTGCCCGTGATGTAGTGCTGCGAGGGGCTGGTGTGGCCACTCTCCTGTTTCCAGGACAGATTCCTTCTGCTTTCATCTCCTTGTCTTCCCTTCCAGAGCACAGCCTGCCCAAAAATCGTGACAGCAGTGTACCCTTCCACACAAGACACTGTTACTTATTGAAATGTAGAAGAGTCAAGTGTTTAAGGGCTCTATTTTTGCTTCTGCACTGACCAAATAAAGAAGAGAGGAAAAATAATAATAAAAAAAGGTTAAATGAGTCCAGATGCTTAAAACAATTAAAAAAGAGGTTGGAGCGGAGGCCAAGGTCCAAAGTGGGGAAAGAATAGGCTACAAACTGTTTAGATGAATTGAATGCTCTGGGGTGGGCAGGTCCTGGAGTACTCAAGAGCCAAGCCAGGGCCATCTCTGACCTATAAGTAATTATCTGGGACAACTCATGCCCTTAATACAAAGTGTTAGTGCATCCCTATTTGCTGGGCGGGGCTTTTTAAATGTCTCTTTAATCTTCCAGCCTACAGGTTTGTAATGTGCCCATCAACACGGAACCTAGGTGCCAATCAATCGAGTGTTTCTATACTTGCCAGGCGTATCCAAGCTCATCAGATGTTTGGTGACAACCCAGATGGCCAAGGATGCAAACAGGCCTTTTGTCTTCAGTCTCAGGCTGGGAGGACAGGGAAATAAAAATTAGCATTGTCATTTTGCTCTTATCTCCTGCCTTCTGGGCACTGGGATCCTCACACTTCAGCTGGAGTCCACCAAGGACTGGTAAGAGCACAAGCACATGAAAATTCAAGAAGTTGTGGGAAGTGTTGTCATAAACCTTGGCTTTAAAAAGGTGGCGGGAAGAAGCAGGGAAGAAAACTCCAAGTGATTGTAGAGTTGTCACCTTAACTTCAACATCAACAGAGGCACTGGAATAGCTGATGGAACATACCTTATTCAACCCTGGAGGATAAGGAAGTGATAAGAAATGGATTTCCTAAGAACAAATCACGTTGAACCAGTCTAATTTCCAAATCTGGAAGGCTACCAAGCCTTGTAGATAAAGCGGAAGCAATAGCAGCAATATCCTGACTTCAGTGAGTCTTGTGGATCCCTCCCAGGTGGTGGTTTCACAAGATGCTAAAGGAAAGAGTTATCTAAATGGCATTTCCACAGCACATCCCACTGAAAGCTCACGCTCAGAGAATCTCTATCAGTGGTTTAGGGTAGGATTCAGACCACAGATCCCCACACCCATATTTGGGTGCCTGCATGTGGATGTCTACCTGTTCGCTAAGTGCACAAGCTCCCAGAGTATTTAGAGGGAGATTAATCAACATGGTCTAATGAGCAACGCAGTAGGGTGCATGCCCCAGTGCAAGAGGGGTGACAAATGGCTCTTCATTGAAAAGAATGACCTGGAATGCCTTTGGTTGCCCACACAGCCACATGGTGCTACTTTAGCCACAGTGGAATATTCCTTCTGGCTTCTGCTCCAGAAGGTCACAAGTCTCCAGCAGGTCCTGTGCAAGCCCCAGGTAGATGTCTCACATACCTTAGACCATCTCAGCTAGCATTGCGCACCTACGTGCAGATTACCAGCATAGCTCTAGATCCCCATTTTATCAAAGAACACTTACACACCTGGCTGTGATTCTGTGATTTATGGAAAAATTGACACCCCTAAACTTAGATATTTTTGTTTCCACACTAATCCCACTTTTAGGGTGGGATTCAATTGTCCAAACATAGACACATGGTGCCATTTTATGCATCATAGCTTAGCTGAGAAACCCACATGGGACTGGCAGTTACGGCGCTACTTACAGCAGACTTTCTTTTTCTGGCAAAGCAGCTGGAAGGAAAATGCCCTGCAATGTCTAATATGACTCTGGATGTCTCCATGAGCAAGTGAATCTGATCTTTACTGGCAAGGTGGGTGGACAGCCCAGATGAATTTGAGTACAAGTCTGTCATACACCCGTAGTGCACAACAGTGACTTCAAGGCTGGCCTAGATGTTTGTAGACCCATAGACCATATTCAGATGGGGCTAGAGCACGAGAAGGTTTGGATGCAAGGACGCCTGTTCATCTCTCAGACTGAACCATCTCATTGTCTTAAATATTTTCTCTCCTCACGTTCTGCTCTGGATGCAATTTAGGTTCATTAGAGCAACCAGTTGGCTCCTGTAACTTCCATCTAGCTGGGACCTGTGTCACAGGTATTTAAGTTCTCTTCCAAAAATATCCTGGTATCTCGTCTTCCTTTTGAACTGTCACCTACTAAAAGTTCACTCTACCACATTTTCTTTGAGGGCCTGGTGTCCTCCCCGCTGAGAGCACGTTTCACGCAACGGAGACACACTTTCAGGTTCATTGCCTCAGCGCTGTTTGTGCAACTGCTTGGCAGGGTTTCTACTCATTTGCAATTTTTTATCTCACTGTTTTGATATGGAGAATAGCTCAAAGGCACTGTTTATTAAATTTCTCCACCCTCGGCGTTACCTTGAATGTGTCTTCTGCGGCATCCACAAGCAAGTGGAAATCACTGCAATTTCAGGCCTTTGGTCTTCTGTTTGACAGTATCCTGGATCTGGAGATAGGGTGAAACCCGGGAGAAGATGAAAACTCACATTCCACTAGGGATTGAGCAAGGATTTGCCTTGCCTAGACATGGGACTTGTACTACATCCAGATTCCCCATGGTTGGAATATTGCTTTTACTCTTGTTTTTCTCATGTTCGTTGCACCTTTTGCTGTCTTTTCCTCTGCTCTCACGTGCTGCCAAACTGGAAACTACAAGAGCAAGGAAGGAAGATTTGCATCAGTCTTCTCACCTCTGGCACAAGAACATTCTCTAGTACTACTTCTCATTTTTATGAAACCTTAGCACAGGGCAAGACCACGAGCTGGAAAACACGCCACAGAGAGACCTTCCTTGCAAATGATTTCATTTGATTTTTGGCCTTGCCACTTAGTCTCTCTTTAGCTATGTTTCCCATCTGCCAATGGGGCAAACTGAATCCAAGTCAGGAGGAAAGTGCATGAAAAACTGAGCAGCTCCAACATTATGAGCCAAGAGCTCGGTATTTCAGGGAGGAATGTTTTTCAGTGCAGTTTTGTGGCACTTACCGCTGGAAAGTCATCATTAAATAAGCTGCTTTTTGATTTGGCGCAAAGGATTTGATAGTTCTTTGTAGAGAGTCATAGTAATAGACACTGCATGGACGATGCTCCTCTTTGCTTTCACACTGCTGAATAGGAGCAGCAAAACTGAGATGTCCCTGGAAAAATGAATTGTGTTGCAAAGCGCTGAGCTGTGCATGGGTTTTCAAATGGGAAGCTCTCAACTTTGTAGAAATAGGCTAATTCTGAATGTTTATCCCTATCCCCTTCTTTCCCTCAACCTTTGTCTCCCCAGATATGTTTGGTTCAAGCCCATAACTTACTTTCTGGGCTCATGAACCTGCTGCATGTGGTGCAGGAGCTCAGGTTGTAGGTTTGCCACTGGTGCTCCCACCAACCCTAAAGAGATTTACCTGGGGTTTCATGGCACTTTTTACTTTCCTTTAAAGATGTAGCTCCTGGAACCAAATGAATTTTGAGAACATTTCTGCTTTCTTTTCTCTTTCACTAACTTCACATTGACTGTGATCAAAATGTTCCCTTCTTATCTCAGACACCAGAGAAGGAAACACAACCCAAAAGTGTTCTTTAGGAAAGTGTCAAGGAAGTAGCGGATACAATATTTTTCATTTTTAGCATTTGACAATTCTCTGGGAGTATCTTCAGGATTTAAGGAAAAAACCTCCACATTTATTTGTCCTGCCTCTTTGTCTGAATCAGCAGAAGCAGGGTTAAAAAAGAAAAAGGACTCATGCACACTGACTTGGCACAGACTTCGAAGGGCCTTGGGGCTAAAACAAAACAAACCAAAAAAATGAGAAAAACAAGTTTTGTTTCCAAATAAACAAGTTTCCTCTCCCCTCAGGTATGGGGCTCGCTCAATTAAATTACGCTCATCTGCCAAGGCCTGTGCACCATGTGGATTCGGTTACTGTCTCTGCAAGAATTTGTGTGATGCTCCAGGCCCCAAGGAAGGAGAAGGACGACCCCACCCCTCCCCTCCAATGCCCTACGCCACGCAGTCTGCATTTTCTCCTATTCTGCTAGGGTTTGGGGTTTGCTGTTTTTGTTGTTGCTGTTTTGTTGTTGCTGTTTTTTCCTAAGCTCAGCCCCACTTGAGCTCTGCATGTGCATCTGGATCTGGGCTTGATTTTAATTGCTCGCAAGTCTTTTTCCTGGACCAATACTTGTCCTGTCGAAGTCCAAGTAACGTCAGAATCTTGAGACTCTTATGATGTGAGATCTTCATTAAATGGAAAATATATTTGTACTTACTACTGAACGAATAAGTCACAGAATCATAGAATCATAAAATCATGGAATCACAGAATCATAGAACCATAGAATCACAGAATCATAGAATCATAAAATCATAGAATCACAGAATCATAGAATCATACAATGTGTTGGGTTGGAAGGGACTTTTAAAAGTCATTTAGTCCAATCTCCATGCAGTGAGCAGGGACATCGTTAACTAGATCAGGTTGCTCAGAGCCCTGTCCAACCTGAGCTCCAATGTTCCCAGGGATGGGGCTTCCGCAGCCTCTCTGGGCAAACAGTCCCAGTGCTCAAAGATCACCTCATCATAAAAAAAAAAAAAAAGAAAAGAGAATAAAAATCTGATATACAGATATTTCTGATATTTCTGATACCTGAAAATTCTGCTATACACCTGATATTTTGGTCTTGGTTAAACCAGTTGTGCTCATACAAAATTTCTGATATTTCTGATACCTGAAAATTCTGATATACACCTGATATTTTGGTCTTGTTTAAACCAGTTGTGCTCATACAAGAGGAACTTGATGTTTGTGAGTCTTGTCCTTGAGTAGTTGTGTAAAACAGCCAGGATAGGAATCTCGTTTTCACTTCCTGCCAACTGGCTCTTCATAACCATGATTTCTCCCACGTTTTCAAGAGGAAAATACCACCTGCAATTGCTGAGTGAAGATACCATCCTTTTCATCACAACGGGACAGATCATCTTCATCAGGCTGGTGTTTCAGCATCTCTGAAACCTTGGAGTATCATCTCTAGAGCTCTTCCCTCTGTCCCATTTTTGAAAGAATTCCGCTAAATGTTCCTAATAAAATAACTCTTACACAGTCTTACTCCCCATAAATTCTTATAGACTGACTGGTTTCACTTCCAGTGGGGAGAGAGGAGTCTTGAAGATATCAGCGGCCTACAAACGTAAAAAATGACAGCTAGGGGGGAAAGACAGACAGAAATTAGAAAAGGACATTTCCTACCCAGTTATCAGCCAACTGGCCAGTCAGCATGGACTGTAAACTTCAGCACACTCTGACGTGGACCCATCCTCAGAGCACGTCCCCCTTCATCTGTGTCCGTAGTCTGAGAGGAAAGAGAGCACTAGGCAACACAAATGCAAAACTCCAGGCTCTGGAAATACCTGCAACTTCCTCCTTTCCACCATGTGCCCACAGTCAGGTAGGATGAACCGTTGCCTCAGTCCATTTTTTGTACTTGGGAAGGAAACCTGGCCTTGCACATTTGACCTTTCCTCTGTTTTCATTCTCTTCTTGCTAGGGAAACCCCTGTTGACATTAATAAAATTATTTGCAGGTGAAGGGTAGGTAATAGCTGAGTAAGGACCTTTAGGCTGGGTTTGGGATGAGTAAGTGGAAAATCCCTGAATTTAAACCTGTCTGTGTGTGATTTGTTCATCTTTCATGAGAGGAGTTCCTGCCAGCTCAATTTTCCTGGCTGTATAATGGAGTAGCAAGACAATTCCAGCTCCTTGCAGCAGGTTAATTAATAATGGAGAGGTGCTTTGGTTATTGTGATCACCGCAGATGATTCAGAACATTTTATAGATCTTAACTAGTTAATCGACACAAGCTGCCCGCCTAATAGGTCAGTTTGGGGTGTTTGTGTGGAAGCTGAGGCTGAGAGATGAAGTGACATGTCCTCAGCCGTGCTCCAGAAAGGGAGCTGAGATGTCAACACTTCACCAAAGTGCTCTCTTGTGATGCTATAGCAGGTACCATCAGCTGGGAGCTGAAGGATTTGAACCATCTGGGGTATTTTGATTTGCTGTGTGATCCCAGAAAAAGATTGTTTTGCTTAAACTGGATAAAATTTCGGAGCAGCATCTGTGTCTTTCTGTCTTTGTCTAGCACACCTATCACAAAGGAACCATAGAATTATGGAATGGTTTCGGTCGGAAGGGACCTTAAAGATCATCTAGTTCCTGCCATGGGAACCACCAGACCAGGTTGCTCACAAGTGGCCTTGAACATTTCCAGGGAGGGGGCTTCCACAACCAACCTAGGCAACCTGGTCCAATGTCCCCCCACACTCACAGAAAATAATTTCTTCCTGAGATCTAACCTAAATCTACCCTCCTCCAGTTTAGATTTAGGTCAGATATTAGGAGTGCCCGGCTGGCTTAGTACTAGTGACTAACAAATGAAGAATAATAAATGGACCACCCCTGCTAAAGAAGCCAATCTTCTGATTTTCAGGGATGTTTGCAGAAGTGGGAAGGAATTTCAGTGCTGAAAGGGACCAAGACATGTGTCAAGGCAGAGAAGGTGAAGCAGGAGGTGTCCCAAACTGGAGACAGGACATGCAGATAGCAAACAACATGGAGAAAAGGGTGGAAAACAAGGTGAGTTCACGGCACCAACTGGGGAAGGAGCCCAGGCAGGTGGAGGAGGTGTGGAATTGTGTTGAAAGGGGTGTGGAGGCACAGGGCGCGGTAGGCAACGTGATCCCAGAGGAGAATTTGGCAATCCGTGGGTAAGGAAGGGCAGGACAAATTGTGACAGTGTCAAGGGCAGCATCCATCCTCCGCACGGTGGGGAGAGCGGAGGAGCCGCATCACACCCAAGGAGGTCCACGCAAGGAGGCAGCTGGGGAAGGCAACGTGGAAAACGGGGCTCAGAAGCCAAGAAACAAAGACTGACAAGGCAAAGAGGCCACAGAAATCCTAAAGTTACCTTTTCCTGACGCTAGGCCGTTCTGTTTCTCTCAGGAGTAGTTTACTTGCCAGAAAATAAAATAAATACGCATCTTTGTATTAAATTCAGGTCCATTATTTGAGCTGCTGTTGGTAACTGATTATTTTTTTTTTCTTTTTAAAGTCAGAGGAATGACAGAAAGACCAAATTAAATGGTTTAACTTGCCTGTCTGAAATTTCCTTCTCCTTCTGAAACTTAATTATGGGAATGTGTTTATAGATAAAAACCACTGTAATTCGTCTTGGTCAAAGGATGAAATCCTTCATCCTGAAAGAGAATTCTAGTAGTTTGCATGGTTGAGAAACTCAGTATTTTTCTTGTGTTTTGCTGAAAACCATCCTACTTTTTTGTATATATCTCCCAAATCAACAACTCATGTATTTAAGTCTACAGTCCCACTGTGATGACCAGAGACATGTCTGGATGAAATGCTAAGGCTCATTTTTTTACTTAAGAGCTGAGCAAGTTTCATCTTGCCTAAATTATGGTTATTATGGCCCTTCTAAAATGACCATCCCGCTTCGGATTATCTTTAAAATATTCTTAGGAGTGACTGTCTCCATCATTGGCTCAGCACCTGGAAGCAATGAGCTTCCTAAACAATGTCAGGCTTGGCTGATGCAACTGGAACCTCTACAAAAGCAGCTGGAGTATGTTTAAGCAGGTTCCTTCAAAGCATGGTCCTCCATACTAATACAACAGATAAAGAAGGAAAAAGAGGTTTTGTCTAAAGCACTACCAACAGCTCAGATTCAGAGGAGTAAGACTGGATATGGGGAAGGAGATATTTGGGATTTATATTACTTCACAAAGAGATGGAAATCCCTGAAATCTATTAAGGGCAAGAAGGCGGTTTAAGAAGTTCTACATTTCCTGCTGTGTTGCCCCAGAAAGAGTTAAACAAGGCACCATTTTATACGCATTGGAATAGATGACCTGCGACCAGGGCCAAAGGAGGATAGCTGTGTGCAATTGCAGGATCCAGAAAGTACAAGTCTGATTACTGAGTTATGGAGCCCTACCAGTCAAGGAAGGGCAAGAAAACCATGTGTGACTGCTCAAGAGACTCAGAACTAGATGCAACTGGGACCCTAAAGCTGGGTATACACTGCAAAGCCAAATAGCCTGAGTATTCAGCATGTTTTTACTCACAAGAAAAACAGAAACTTGAGGAAAAACCTTTGAGTCAACTGGAGGCTCAGTAGACTCCGTTATAAATACCTAATGGTTTTTCTAGGAACTGATCTGACATCCCCAACATGTACCATCAGTGACTCCAACCCCAAACTTCTCTGCTTTAAAAGATTCATCATTATGCAAATTTACATGGTGGGAAAAAAGATAGATAGAGCTTCGTATCTTGTGTCCACAACTCGCATCTGTGTCACTCTCTGGAGCGAAGCTGGTGGCTGCAAACCTTCTTCCTAGAGACAGAGGAATTCAGACACTCAAAGACTGAGAATCTGCTCTTTGCCTTCAGTCCAAAACACCCACCTGAGAAAGGTCTTGCTTTGGGTCATCTCCAAAGACAACTCAGACGTGCCCAGCACGCTAGAGATAGCACCATAAAACGAGTGAAGAAATCCAGGGCAGACCCTATAGAGGACTTGGAGGGACCCCTATGGAGATTTGGCTTCTCTGGTGGAGGAAGGATTGTTTCATTCTTTGAAGATAGCTCTATTAGAGTTGGAGAAGGAGGATATCAGCCTTGATTAAGTCAGGATTAAGTCAGCAGGGACCTGTCTTGGTTGCTTGTGTGCTTCTCTGGGTTAAATCTTATCTGCTGGAAGGGAACTAATTCAGAGGGCTTCTGGGCAAAGCCGTGCTAGAGCAACTAGCCAGTCTTTCCAGGGTCTTCATCCCACACCTGGACAGCCTTTGGCCGTGTGGTCAACACCAAGTGCCCTGTTTCAGCACTTGGGCCATGAGCCAAGTCTCTGGTGCATTGGCTGGCTTCTGCAGGTCATTGCAAGACTTCAGATGAGGGCTGCATGGGGTAGAAGGCTGGCACAAAGGGTTGCTCTTTGCCTACAGAGTAGAAAAAGCCTCTGCTATAGGTGACATAAAGCATCTTCAGCTTCCAAAGGGAAAAATCCCATGACATCTGACAAGTAATGCCTCCTGCTTGAGGCCAGTGCCTTGGAGACCTGGATTGCTCCATCTTTCACAACACACAGAGGTACCAAGTTGCTTCTCCTCCCTCTCCCCTTTTCTCTCTTTGGGTTTCTCCTTGTGCCCCCCATGACTCTGAGCTGGGTCTGAAAGCCTCCTCCAAGGGCAAGGGTATCACATCTTGGATAAGAAAGCAGAGAGATGATGGCAGGAGCCCTGAAATCTTGGGGGATAGGGAAGGGCTGCAGAGGCATCCAGACAGGCTGAGCCTGTGGGGGCAGGTACTGTCCGCCCTGCCCTCCTATGAGGGCTGCCAGGTATGGGTGCAGACAGGCCTGGAGGGAGTGGTGGTCAGAAGAGGCAAATCAAGTGTTGGGAAGTTTTAACAAGGCAAGGTTTATAAGGAGGGTGTGAGCATGTGCCTGTGTGCACACACATGTGCATGAGGTGACCTAATAAAAGACGCATCACCTCTCTCTGCAGACCTGCCTTCCCCTGCCTTCATCATGAAGGCCACGGCAATATTATTAGGAAGGAAGAGGAGGAGACAATACAGAGTATTAGTAAAAAATATAAAAATTAAAATGTATAGTTCCACAGGGAACCTCTGTCTTCATTACAGCGTGCACTTCTAGTCTCCTGATTCAGAAAGCATAGAACATAAAGGGAAAATATGACAATACCTAAGGTGATAGGAGTGAACAAAGGTCTGAGTAGCTTTGAGGGGAGGAAGATAGAGTAAGCACTTAGAAAGCAAATCCTGGCTGGGAAGGAGCAGAAAGCATAGAACATAAAGGGAAAATATGATCATACCTAAGGTGATAGGGGTGAACAAAGGTCTGAATAGTTTTAGGGGGAGGAAGACAGAGTAAGCACTTAGAAAG
This sequence comes from Apaloderma vittatum, assembly GCF_000703405.1. Taxonomy (NCBI): domain Eukaryota; kingdom Metazoa; phylum Chordata; class Aves; order Trogoniformes; family Trogonidae; genus Apaloderma; species Apaloderma vittatum. Next base: position 11,928 of record NW_009708447.1, on the reverse strand, counting down.
CAAATTCTGGCTGGGAAGGAAGGGAATGGAACAGAGGTTTGCACAAAGTTCAGAGAGAACGTGAAGGAAGAATGGTTGTTCCGATCATCTCATGTCACATCCCCCAGTTCTTCTGCTATCGGTTTTAAGCCAAAAGGAACTGCTTTTTAAAAGTACAGCTTGCAGATCATTGCTGTGAAAGAATGTACGAGTTCAGAAAGAGATCAGACGGGCAGATCCATCATGGGCAGTGAAAACATCAGGGGGAAAATCAACCCAGCTCTGCCCTGGCTCCCATACTTGCAGTTTTCTCGGCATAAATTCAGCTCAAATGAAATCATAAGCAACAGCTGTGGACCCCTGGTATCCTTCACTGCTCAGTTCAATTGTCCATGTGTGACTTTGGCCACTTTCTGAGGCATCCACAAAGGGTTGGCAAAGGACCAGCCGTTCTCCTGCAGTGATAGCTGGAGGCAAGTGGGCCGCGCTGCACAGGCCACATCTGTGTGGTCGACTGATTCACTACCAACTGCAATGGGAGTTCAGGAGTTTAGGTCCATAGCACACAAATAAACATATATTTGCAGAGAACTACAGCTGAGGGTTCTGGTGAACCCCATCAGATATCTCACACCAGGCAAGATGAGTCTTAGTCTTAAAGCTGATGGAAGTTACAGCGACGGAAGAAGGGTTGAGAGGAGTTGAAGCAGGACTTTGGTGCACTCAAGTTGGTATTTGCAGTGAGGTTTGGAGACTGGGGATGTCCTTAACGACATCCATCTTTCAGAAGCTCTTGGATGAACTCTTAATCAGAGCTGCTGAAGCCCAGTGCCTCTCTAGTAGCTCCAAACTTGCAACGAGGAGACAAGAGACAGAGGAAGAAAGGGAAGAGAAAAGCTCCCAGTGGAAGCTAAAGAAATGAACCCTTGCCATTAATAAGCTACATGTGTGACTAGGCACTCCTGACAGCAGCTGGGGAGGAAATGAGGGTACATGCAGACTTGTGTTCGCCAGGGAGAGGAACAAAACTGAAGAAATGTTAGATAAGGAACTACAGGGGAAGAAATCCAGCTGGATGCAAGACTTACATGAGGACAAATAGATCCTTTGCTTTATAGATCACCTGTATCTCGTAACAGCTTCGTTAAACCTCCTGCTCTTTGTATAGAGATACATGATCAAATAACTGCAGGACTGAGACTGCAGTTGAATTCCAGCCTTGACTGGCTGCAGGCACCAAGAGGGAGCGTTGTTTCCTGAGCTCACTGGATTTGAACCTGATGATGTTTGTGAAGGAGCTTTGCAGCCAGCCCATGAAACACAGCTCAGGGTGACAATTGGAAAACCCTATGCTCACCCTGCAGCATTTTCTCCTTCCTCTGTCCTTTCAGAAGTGGACCATGACTCCTGCCCCTTTCCAGCAGCAGAAGTCAGGAGAAATTCCCCTTCAGATAAATTGCAGGAGAGAATTTCAAGTAGGCAGAGGGTAATTACCCAGCCTGGAATTTCTCCAGGCCATCTGCTTAATATGCAAGACAAGGAGAAAACAAAAAAAAACGCAAGGGGATCTTTGACCACAAGCAGTCCCAGGAGGCTGGCCCGAGCACATTCCCTTTATTTGTTTGAGCACCTCAGTTGACACTTTGAGCACTTCATGGGTTTGAATCAGAGAGCAACTGTGGTGTGTAAGAAAAGCCTTTCTTCCCCAGCCTGCTATTCCTCTGGTAGAAGACACACCTCTGATAGGAAGGCAGGTGCCTGGGGTAATGGGGGTGGGGAGAAGAGTGCGTGTGAGGGTTTAATAAAATAACATGTCCACCCAAGCTATGATTTTCTCTGGAAACCCAAAGAGGGAATTTTCCAACCACCTGGCAATCAGTTTTCATTTCACATTAGCCTTGGTGATGCGCTGTGCTCACCTCCCCGGCATGAGAAATGAGCGGGAGACAAGCTGGAGACACCTCTCAAGCCAAGTCCCTGCCTTCCTACCTCTGCAGCTGCAGGTCCTCAAATGCCCCCTGCTCAGACACCACGCTGTGCTCAGGCAATAGGTGTGCTGGCGAGTCAAGATGGGAGATAATACGCAAAGCTCTGAGGTCAGGCACAAATGTGAGCACCCAGCCACCACCACGTAGACAAGGCAAGTGTTGCCTGAGAAGGGGTGGTTGGTTCCAGCTCTGGTCTCCCAGCTACCCTCTTGCTTTTGGGTGAAATTTAAGGTTTAACTGGAATCCAGTTTCAGCTCTTATGTGGGGTTTCAGAAGCCCCATCAGAACAGTTGAATTGGGAGTCTTTTCTGTCATCCTTTGCCAGGTTGTCCCCGCTACCAGCTTTTTTTCATGCTGCAGCCCTCATGGGTGTCCAAGTGCTTTTATCCTCTTGCCTAAACACCTCTGCAACATGCACTATTTCCAGAATAGAAAAGTTACAGAGAAAACACAGTGCAGCTCTCCAAAGGGAATAAGATCTTCTCATATTCAGAAACTTCCTCTTCAGGAAGGTCCAGGCATTTCCTAGGGTTAATAAGATATTTGGATTAAGATTGTAGACGATGTTTTGAGGTCCCTTCCAACCCCTAACATTCCGTGATTCTGTGATTCCTAGTCCCCATCTGCTCCCCAGCAGGTACAAGAAGAATAGACCAGCACACAGAGGCTTTGGAGTGTCTCAGGTGAATGTTCCCAGTCCTCCAAAATCTCCTCAGCCAGGCTGAGAAAGCAAGACCCAACCTCCCGTGTCTCACATTGACATGTTCTCCCTAGAGCACCAAGGTGTAGCTATCGCCCAGTCTGTCGAGCCATCACCCAGACTACCTGCCTGCCCCAAAGCAGGAAGAACAAAACCTTTCCTATCAGATGTTCATTGAAGCTGTGCTCAGAGCCCTCCGGGGCCGGAGCTGCCACCCTCTCCTCAGGCAGCTGATTCTTGTTCATTATCCTCACCACTGCAGTTGTTCTTTTTTTCTCTTTTCCTAATATAAATTTTTCCTTGCCGTGGTTTCTTTTTCCACCCGCTATAGATACAGCGAGTGTCTTACCTCCTTCCTGCTTGCAGCCACACTTTATATCCTTAAAAGCAGTATTATTTCTCTTCTCTAAACTAAATAGCACCATTTTTTGTCCCCAGGCCATCTTTTTTTTTGCCTAGATAAGTCTATAAGTATATGCTGTGCATGATATCACTTTTATTTTTTTTAGCACAATATTGTTTTACAGCAGCTGCACCATGCTAAAGGCTTCCCTTCCTCTACCACTAAGGAGGCAATCTCTCTCATTTGGTATTATTTGACCAGCTAGAAACAAGAAATAATTTCCAGTTCTCAGCTTTCCCATGGATCAAAGGCTTAGGCCAAGAAAAGACGAAGCGCTCACAACCCAACACTCCTGCTCTCAGCACGAGGGTGGCAGGCAAACCCCGTAGGAAGTCACCTGGTCCCTTTCCATGGGGGTCCACTCAAAGTAAAACGCCCTCTCACTGTAGGGATGTTGCCCTGAGAGAACGTGCTTGAGCACAGAATCATAGAAAGATTTGGGTTGGAAAGGACCTTAAAGCTCATCCAGTTCCAATCCCCCTGCCATGGGCAGGGACATCCCCCACTAGATCAGGCTGCCCAGAGCCCCATCCAGCCTCGCCTTAAAAACTCCCAGGGATGGGGATAGAGGGTGCACCTAACTTCTTAGGACAGTATGCATGAAACTGAAGGACTCTTTCAGCCCACACCTAGGACATTTTCCTGAGTGCCAGCACCCACAAGCTCTTTTGGAAGAGTGGGGGAGGTGGAGGTGCAAGTGATGTTTCCTCGCACCTTCCAGCTCAGTGCTAGAGGTTGGCTCACTCATCCAGAGAGCAGGAGACCTGGAACCATACTGGGTTCACCTCATAGGGAGGTCACACAGGCTTGCTGTGAATCTCTTCACTTTCATCTTCCATCTTTTTTTCTTTCTTTCTGCTGTTCCATGACACGAATCAGTTGCAGAGGCAGAAGGAAAATTTATATAAATAAAGCCAATAACAATGTTCTCCTGGGAGGATGAGACAGTGGCTTTAAATCCTCTCCAAGTGAGACCTGAGTCCAGGCTTCTCCTGCCTGAGCGAAAGAGCTGAGCAAGCCCATTGCCACTTTCCTTGAGGGATGCATCCTACCTCTGCGTGGCAGAGAGGGTCAGGCAGCATACCCGTGGCCCAAGCTCCTTAAAGGAGGATCCTTTCAGCTCTCTTTTGGGACACGAACAGGGTGGGAGTTCTGCACAAAACTGTCTGCACGGGGTGTTTTTGTGCTTGCACAAGCCAAGAGCTTCAGGCAAATAGAGGCGTTCTGCAGAAGTGACCTGCAGGTTAGATGAGGACCAGGCGGAAGGGAGTGAACAAGGTGAGGTTGCGGCACCTTGGGGGCTCAGGATGTCTCCATCCTGTCTTCATCATCCTGGGAGCCCTTCCGAGCCCGTGACCTGGGGGAAGTCACTTTGCTTCTCTATGAGTCAGGCTCCCATGAAATGGGACTCGCACTTCCCTGCCTCAGAGGAGTAAGGCAAAGGTAGATGTGAAAGATGGCAATCACTAAGCTGTTTAGATATCCCATCAAAGACAATTTTATAAGTTCCCAGACAGTTTTATAATGCAACTTGCCTTGGCCCCAGATGGGTTTCTCTGGCTGCAGTGGGGCGCTCCCCAGAGACGGAGTGGTTTGCTGGTCCTTGCCACCAGCTCCCTTTGATTCCAGAGGCTGCAATGAGGGCGCAACACATCGTCTCAATCTCCAAAGCTTCGCCTCACAGTCTCAGAGTGATGGACAGATTAAAAATCAACGGATGTCTTCTGCCTGGCTGCCTGCAGGAAAAAAAAAGGCACAGGATTAACTTTGATCTATCACAAAGAAATTACTTTCATAAGAATATGGGAAAAAACCCCGTTTTTAGCTGTGGCACGCATAATTTCAAGAGAGACTGCAAAAAAATCCCGAACGCCTAAACCTGCAGAAAATCCCAAATATCCAAACAATCCTGCTTTAACATCTCCCAAGACTTTGTATAATGGGAGCAGAGACAGAGGAGGGAGAGTCCTTGCTCTCCAACTTATAATTGCTTAAGGAGTGTCCCCTAATATAATTAACAAGGGTGCTTTAATTAAGAACCCAGAGTAATGATGCTCAAAACAACTACATCTGCTGTGGAGGGGAAAAAAAAAGAAGGCATATATACAAATATATATATTATATATGTAGAAATAAATGAGGTTGTGGTAGTGGGTGCTTGTTCCAAAGGGTGAGGATGTTACCCTGGTCTGTGTCCTATCATTATGTACCGTGAAATCACCCAACATCAAAGGAGCATGAAAGGAATGCGGTGAATGCCGCTTCACCATAATTGTCTGGAAAATTAAAGTTCAGTTGTGCCAGCCATTGTGTGTTAAATATCCTTAGGCAGGAAGGTCGATCCTGGAACAAGTAGGTGTGTCTAGCAGCCAGGCAAGGCAGAGCTTCTAAACAACTGGCACTTGCCAGCTGATTCCCTCCCATCCCACTCGGACACTGGTTTTCATTCCCTCACTGGGGTTCAGATCACAAAGACAGAGCCTGAGGAACTTACTCATCCTCCGTCCAGCCTTACCCGGGTCAAAAAAAATCAATTGGAGTTTTCCTTGAGCAAGAAATGCGTAAACAGTTGCTGCAGCCAGGGAGAGCTTAGCCAAGGGGAAGGCTTGGGGGGAACAAGAGGATTTGTCCACTGAAGGGCTTTGCTCAGGTGAATTTGGGGCTGGGGAGAGGGGCTGGGTGAACAGCAACACCTTGTATTTCTTAGCTCAGTGTGCTCAGCCTCGCGCGCCATCCCAGAGGCCTGAAAGGGTGCAGAATTCTGCAAAGGCACAGAGGATGGGCAAAAAAAGAGCTTTTCCTTCCCCAGTGCTTTCCACAACCCATGTCCCTCGTATGAGACATCTCAGATTTAATGGGGCCGGGCATGGGCCATGGTGGCTCGTCTGCCTCCTGTGCAAAGCGACACGGGACGCTTTTCTATTCTCGAATCTACTTTTCCAGCCCTGGTTGCAATGATTGGGACAGCAGCGCATCCGCAGCTTCCCGCGTGGTGAGCCTTTTCCTCCTCGCCGCAGATCTCCAAGGCTAGCCCTTCTCTCCTGACCTGAAATGACCTCTCTCTCTCTCTCTGGACGCGAGGCTAACTCCAAACCTCACTTTTCCCCACTGCGGAGATGGAATCACCGAGCTGCACGTGCATACTCAAACCTCGGCAGCATTTGTGCCCCTAAAAATGATGAGGTGGGAGCGGGGTCTGGTTGGTGTCTGAGGAGGAGACTTGCAGCAAGAGAGGCAGAAGCTGGTGCTGGCAGAGGCAGAGCTGCTCCTTCCAAGTCCTCACTCACCGGTGGCCCAGCGCTGAGCTCCGCTTTTAAAAACCTGCGCAACAGGCGCCGGAGATGCTGTGGCTTTTTTTTTTTCTTCTTTTTTGCAAGAGGAACATCATCGTGCTGCTCTGGCTGGGCTTCAGCTCCTCTGTCTACTCCCGCTTGCTTTTGCAGTTTCGTTTGGAGATGTTCCTTACCTCCCCTGGGATGTTTAAAACTAGTCTGGACAAAGTACAGGACAGAGGAACAAGCACGTAGGGGTAGAGGGATGGAGTAAATTACTTAATGAGTTTTTTCCCAGCCCTAACGCCTGTGATCGTATGACTTCACCTCCTAAACAAGCTGTTGCTTAACACCGCTGGCACAGAAGGGCTGCTGCGTTCCACCCCAGCGATGACCGCGTTTCAACGGGAGGTGAGCAGCCACCCCCCCTCTATTTATGGCCTGCAAAATGATTTACGGTCTATTGGAATGAAAAGTGCAATATGAATGTCAGGTATTATAAACTGTTATTACGCTTCTGCTTCTGAAAACGCTCCCCTTTGAGTGTTTGAACTGTTTAATGGCAAGATAATATCCACAGCAACAACCCAAATTACAGGCTCCTTTAGGCAACTCATTAATATTGTTTTATAAATGAACATAATATTCCTGGGCAAAAGTTGAAAGCGCTTAAACCCTCTTCTTTTATTTTTTTAATGGCAAAATACCCAGGAACAATTTTCAACATCCAATAATTATGATTATTAATAACTCACATTTATGTAGCACCTTTGATCGTAAAGCATATTACAAACAATTGTGTACATATGCAAGTACACACGCACGTGCAGAACCAGTATCTCAGCATAGCACCAGGCTATCAATCCTCCCACCACACGCAACCGCAGAGATCCCAGAAAGCATTGTATAACGCTGCGATATTTGCCCACATCACCTCGTATCGTTAGCGCCGAGATGATCACCTTGTCCACCCCTAAAAATGACCCGAGCAACAGCTCTGAGCGACTGTCGTGCACAATCAAAACTGCAGCGGAAGGATTTTTGGGTTTTCTTGGTTTGATCTGGGGTTTCTTTTTTTTTTTTTCCCTTTTTTTTTTTGTCTAGGCTGCAATATGATTAGCAAAGTTGGAACCCAGCCAGGGATAACACGCTCTTGCAAAATCACTGTGGGGACTTTGAATTCTGACAGAAGTGGCCAAACGCTTGCTTTTTCCATTTCATCCAGGGATGCTACTTGCCTCAGTCTCACCAAGAAGAGTCAGTGCCACTGCTTCAGGAGAAGCAATCCAGGGGCAAGGCCCAAGAAAGGATTTGAGCCTGTCCTGCAGGACATAGCCTGAAGTCAACACAATTAAACTGAACAGTTTAGATGAGGTGACGCTTCTATTTTTTAGCCTTAGAGGTCTTAACATCCCTTGACAAACTCTGTGCGGGGTAAAGAGGTACTTTGGTAGAGGAGGCAAAATTGCCACCTCCAGCCCTGTCTATGAGCAACAGCAGGATCGGGATGGTGATGTTTCTGGAACGGGCTTTGCAGTCAAGTCCCTAGGGGTTGCTCCTTATTTACCTCCTCTTGGCAAGGCTTTACCAGAGAAAGCATTGGAGGTCCTGATCCACACAAGCATTAGGTATCTCCAGCAGATATCCAGTACCTAAACCTGCTGCTCACTAGCCTCTTGATACCCTCGTGAGTCCCCAGTCCAGTGGAGATTTAAATTCCTGCCTAATTTGACCTCTAAGCAGAGGCAGTATCTGACTCACAGGGGCCAACAAGCAGAGATTAAGGCAGGCGCCCTGGACCTCCTCCCACCCACACCCTGGATGAGTTACGCTGATATTTATCTCGGCCTCGTGGGGCTCCTTTAACCTCAGAAAATTACCTTTGTGGCTCACCCCCTAAAAGAAGCTCAAGGAGAGCCCTCCCCAAGATAAACTGGACCAGCAGGTCTGAAGGAAATGGGGGGGTGAGGATGCTCTTAGGACGCTGCCCTCCGGCGGGAAGGAGGGAAGTTACGAGAGGAGGAGGTGAAAATGCGGGGAGGCAGATCGCAGGATCAATCACAGAATCATAGAATGTCTTGGGTTGCAAGGGAACTTAAAGACATCTAGTTTCAATCTCCCTGCCATGAACAGGGACATTTTTCACTAGACCAGGTTGCTCCAAGCCCCGTCCAACCTGGCCTTGAACCCATAGATGCTGAAGAGGAGAGGGGTGACAGCGATGTCTGTCCACACGGGTGGCAATGATGCGCCAGCATGGCACAGGGAGATGAGTGTAGGAGTGCAGCCTGCAGATGAAGCAACCTGAAGTCCACCTCAGTTTAGAACCTCAAAGTGTGCTGGGAGGTTTCCAGGAGGATGAGGAGCAACTGAAGAAAGTCCTGATTCGGATGGAGATGAAGAGCATTAGCCCAGCAGACATGGACAGCATGGGAAGAGTGAGGGAAACAGGGATGGTTTGTCCAGGCAAGGTGATGGGCAAGAGATGAGAATCTGCCCGTGTGAGGAAGAGGATAATCTAATTGCTCTGCCCTCGGTGGTTAGGACAAGCAGTCCTGAATTTAAATTTCAGCAAGAGAGATTGATGAGACACTAGGGAAAACACAGATAAGGAAAGAGAAGTACCGGAATAGATTGCCAGGAAGGGGGTAAAATAACCATCACTGGAGGTTTTCAGGAACAATTTAGACAATATCTGTCAGGAATGACGTAGGTAAAGCTCATCCTGCCCTGGGGCAATGAGATGGACTGCACGACCTCTGGACTTCCCTCCCACTCCTGGTTTCTATGGTTTGGTGACTTCTTGGTGCTGTTTACGTCCTTCATCTCAGCAAGACCCTGGCCCACGCTGGCCCAAAGACCCAAGCAAGGGACGAGCCACCAGGGCAGAGGGACAGCAAGACGTGGTTACGCAGCAGATCCATAAACTCCCAAGGTTTTTGTTGCTGGGGATGGTGTTCACGTGCGAACGTGCCACAGTGCAGGGGATTCCCGTAGGAATGAAGGTCACCCTGGTGTGGTGGATCCGAGAACATTAGAACACCACGACCTTCAAAACCAAACAGCTCCCAACAAGATGTCCCGTGTGGCCCTGCTTCCCCTTCGCTAACTCTGACCTATCTCACACAAAAATGGCAACAGCCACAACACAAACTTGGAGGAAGAAACCATCCTTGCTCGGGAAAGATACTGCGGAAACCCGGGCTGTTGTGTTTTTTGTAACCCATGTTATTTGCAGGGGTCCTTTTTTTTCTCCTTAAATTCCATATTTGCCTCTTTTATATATATATATATTTGTATTACTATTTTAAAAAGACCGGCGCCGGAGAGGAACTAGACAGATAAGCAGTGGGAAGCTGCTTTCCTGACCTTGTGGGCTGGGTTTTCTAGCGTGGTGCAAGCCAAACTGCCTCCATTGTACTCCTTCCAAGGATGCAGGGGTCCTTTTTTTTCTCCTTAAATTCCATATTTGCCTCTTTTATATATATATATATTTGTATTACTATTTTAAAAAGACCGGCGCCGGAGAGGAACTAGACAGATAAGCAGTGGGAAGCTGCTTTCCTGACCTTGTGGGCTGGGTTTTCTAGCGTGGTGCAAGCCAAACTGCCTCCATTGTACTCCTTCCAAGGAGACCAATTTTCACCCACTGAGGATAATAGAGCCAGGCTCATTTACACCAGCTGATGAGCTGCCTCATGACTGTCCAAGATCCCAGATGTGCATTTCACAACAGCAGAGCCCTGGCATCCTGGCCAAAATCTAATTTGAGTTAATTATGTTCTGTCTCCCTAAATTCCCCCTAAGGTTTCAATTGGATTCCTCTTCACTTCCTGCCCTAACCTGTTGTGTAGCGTTGATGTGCAGAGTTCAACAGCTGCTTTCTTCCATCCCGCAGCTAATAGCTCCCCAGACAGCCATGGCTCTGAAAATAAATTTGAAATTGTTTCCTCATTATCAGGAAGGTGCATTTCCAGAGCTACCAAAAAAAAAAAAAAAAAAAAGCAGATTCTCCATTGATAAAACAAACCGGTGCAAAAGCCCTGGCTGCAGAAGCACTTGCAGCCCCACCGCCTCTCTGAGACCACAGCAGCTCCTGCCGGCGGTGGATCCACTGGCTTCTAACAGAGCCAAACACTTTCCCCTCAGTCAGGACGTAAATCCTAGATTTTAGCAGAAAAGGGTCAATTTATCCTTCACCCAACTTCACCAGAGCCAATTCACACCGGCAAAGGCCACAGATTCCATCCTGCCTACAGTTTAATGCTAAAAATATGTATTTTTATATTATATAAATATGTAATTTAGTGCTAAAGAGACATCTGAAATCATCTAATCCACCTACCTACCAAAGCCTATGTAGGTGTTTCCCCACATTCTGTTTTAGACGTGGCTGTCCCAGTTCAGTAGCAAGTTAAACATTTCAGACCCTCGCAAGCCCAGTCCCTTGTGCACAGAGCAAACAATGCTGGTTGGATTATTCAGTGAGAACTATTTATCAGCTTCTCTTCTTTTTCCTCCTGTCTTTATGAACTGTCTGAGAACACGCTATGATTTTCACCCATTTATTCCCAATTCTCAGTGGCTTTATTTTTAGCCTAGAGGCTTCATGCCAACTTTGTGCAACGAGTCTTCGGCTAATTACTCAATGTGTCAAATTTACTCTTCCAGATGTGTGAATAGGAATTAAGGAAAGGTTTAAAAATAAGCATAGGCTCAGTACTTTCCTGAATTAGAGTCATAAACCCTCATGCTTCAGGGCAGTCTGTAATGATGTGGACTAGGAACTTACGGACTTCTGATTTCATAATCTGGATGTTTCCTGCACCTTCCGAGCCACACATGCAAACTAAACTTGGTCTGAGAGATTTTTCATCTGTCTACACCACAGGACCTAATTGGATGAGACAGATCTCCCCTGACGCCTGTGTTGCTCTTCAATACGACGTCAGGAGAGTTTGTGATTGAGCTCAAAACACGCAGTTGGGGGGGGGGTGTCACTCTACGTGAGCGACGAGAGGATGGGCTCCTTTTGGTAAGTCTCCTGGTGGGTTGAGAGTTGGTGGGTTTTTTTCCTTAAAAGATATGGATCTTTCCTTGTTTGCAGACGTTTGGTTCCCCACCCTCCATGTCTGGGAGAGAAAGGAGGCAGAGGAAAACCAAAGATGACTGCAATCATTTCCCCAGAAGGAGCTTCTTCACAACCTGTTTTTTCCTCTGCCAGAGATGGCAGTGACATTGGAGATGGAAGAGCATCTCTGTTTTTTCTCATACGTCCCACAGGAGGACTGGGCAGACATAAAAGGATAAATAGGCCAGCTTCTCTTCTATTTGTGCTGGAGTAAATGTAAGGTTTACGCCCAGTTTAGGCATTCTTAATATACCTCAGATACACCAACCAAGTTAACATTAAACTCCTACTTATTATTCCTGCTTCTGGCATGTAGTCCAGAAGGAAAGTAAGAGCCACTCCACATTCAATCTCCTCAAACTGAGAAAAAAGACAAGTCTGGCATTCAGTGCTGTCTGCTTTGTGCAGGAGCATCCATAGTCTATCAAGTATATGGCAGCAGCTGGAACTTTGGA
>NW_009708446.1:0-465 GCF_000703405.1 Apaloderma vittatum | reverse complement strand
GCGCTTTAAGACAAGGGGGCGGGGAAGTCTCCTTTCACACGAAAGACCTCAACCCCAACAGCAGAACAGTATTGCCGAGCTCGCAGAAGGTAAGATGGACACAGAGGTATTGGTCAGTCACATTATGGTTGCCTTGGCCTTGGCAGCCTCAGTCGCTCTCTTGGTGTTTGTATGTGTGCTTTGGCGATGCGGTGATGAGTTTTATGAATTTTGTGACGGATGTTGTTTTTGTTGCAATTGTTCTGATAGACAAGAACCCCCTTCTCTTCCTAATCCCTCAATGCCAGAAACACAGCTGTAACCTTAATCGGGAACATGTTTTAGTTTTGTTATATTCATTTAGATCAAAACCAGTATGGTTAAATTGTTGATGGTTATTGTTATAGTTAAGTCAGATTTATTGTTTGAATCATGAAATTCGGGCGGAAAAAACAAAATCACGGCTCCTGGCCTGAGAGTTGTAAC
>NW_009708445.1:24001-29050 GCF_000703405.1 Apaloderma vittatum | reverse complement strand
AGAAAGAGACATGGAAGATGAAGGAGGTGGAGGAAGGTGTGCGAGGGGGAGCTCACACCCACCCGGCAGCGGAGACCGCCCCTCCGAGAGTCCCTTCGGCCAAGCGACCCGTGTTACCCTCCCTCAGCACCCTCGGCGAGGGACCGTCACCAAGAACGCTCCCCCCGACTTTGTTGCAGCCCCGGAGGGGCTCAGTTGCGTTCGTTCCCTGAGACGTGGTTGCGGGCGCTCTGCTGGTTTCACGGTGTGTCAGAGCACGGTGCGTGCGCTGGTCTCGCAGACTGGCAGAGCCCTGCCCTTGCCTACAGACACTGCCCGGGGCTGGCCGGCCCGCTGGCTGCAGGGGGTAGGGAAGGAATCATAGAATCACAGAAACCCCAAGGTTGGAAAGGACCTTCAAGATCATCAAGGCTGACCTACAGCCCTACACCACCTTAACACTAAACCATCTCCTGAAGCGCCACATCCAGCCGGTTTTTAAACACGTCCAGGGATGGTCGTGAATAAGTGCAGCTATTTTCTGTATCTGTGTTTTTGACTTACTCCTTGCAAACACCTCTCCCCTGAGGTGGAACAGGAGCTGATGGATTATTTTTAGGGAGGGCGTAAAAATGCTGAAGTAAATCTAGTTTTAGGCTGGTTAATGCACAAAATAACGGTCATTACTTCTGTAGGGAGCTCTGAAAAAGCCTGGAAACCACTGACTGAGAGCGCTAAATCCAGCGTGTGATCACATTCTCACTATCAAGTGTAATAGCTTTGTCCGAATAAGACTGACCGATTGGGTTCTCTGTTTTCAGCTTTCTGTAAAGACCCTGCAGACAACACGAAGCCAAAACATGCGCAGCCTTAAAAGCAATTTACTTTCTTGCTACTTTCTGTGCATTATCCTTTGTATATACCTTGATGCAGTTGCTGTGTATCAGCAAACTTAAAATATCTCATTAGTGATCTCCAGTAAATATTTATCTTGTGACATGGTTTTTGCCCACTTTTGGCCTAAGAAGTGATCCTACTGAGAGAGAAATGGCTTATTTGCCTAATAAGCCTTTCATAAACAAGGTATTTTTAGAAATAGTATTTTTAGTAATATGTTTTCTATAAGCAAGCTAAGGAACTTCTAAGCTACCTAAGCGTGCAAAAAAGGAGGTATGATGGATGGAACACCTCCCATTAAGCTCAGGGGTTTTTTTAATGTTGGTTTTGCCAAATACTGTCAGAAAATTGTTCTTATGATCTGAAGAGGTGCCTTCCATGCTCACATCTCATTGGGCAGATATATATTTTCAACTGGAGCTTTGTATAGGCTCACTTCTTAAGAGAGAGCCAGCTGCTAGTTGGGGCCTGGCTTACAGAATGTTACTAAGAAACAGTAAATCCACTGTACTTTCCATCAAAACATTTTGAGACAGACCACCAACCATTCACATACAAGTAACTAGATGACATCTCCAAACTAAAAATTTTTAAAGAGAGTGGAAAAAATAGTGGAAAAAAAAGCAAAAGCTGAAATTATACTTTGGTTCTCTAGGGTGAATTGGCCTGAGTACACTGTCTAATTAACAGATCTCATTTACAGCTTTTCTTCTTGATTGCATTTTTACTGTATCATTTGTGGGCATTCGTGTGATGCAAGTGTAAAATATAAAATAGCTCATTATGGATAGTAAGGTGCATTTGCTATTACAACCTGCTATTTCATAGATTTTTAAAGCCAGACAGAAAAAAACATTATGAGTATCTGGTCTGATCTGTGGTGTTCACCTGGTTATCCTGGAAGCAAGTTCCCAAATCCTGTTAGAGCTACTGTCTCCATTAAAGATTGCAAGTCATGGCACATTTGCATCTTGTCAACAGTTAACCGGTTTCACTTAGACAGTCCTAAAAATTTCTTCTCCGTGGCTGGCGTGTTAGTCTGAAAAATTACATAGAACTCTCTCCTGGAATACAGTACTTTCTTGACAAGCCTACTTACATTTAATTCTTTTTCATCTTTCCTCACATATTGCTCCACTTTTGTCATTCGTTTTTGTCTCCTGAGCTGCCTCCTCGATCGCCAGAGTTGTTCCAGTAGTGAATGCCTAGAAATGAGCTCGCTGTGGGCAGACCCCTCATGTACACCCTGACAGGACACCCCCTCAGAGGCTGCATTTGACTATTTGAAGCTTGCGTCAAGGTGCCTGCCCTGTGTCAGCATGTCTCACAGCTATCCCGCTCTCCAACTTCTCCTCTGCCCTGGAAGAGTTACAACGCAGTTGATTTCTGCTCTGTACACAACAGGTCTTTTTTCTTTTTGACTTGCATTTTAATGTCTGAGATGCCTCGTGCCATTTCTCTGTCTTCATTGGTGTTGCAGCAGTTCCCATTGTTACCATCTGCAGATTTCATTAACACACTCTTAATACTCCCTATTCCAAGTCATTAATAATAAAGTCTGGCTCTGCTTACCTTCCCCTGCATATCCCCCTTGGCACCTGTTCCCAGCTGTTTAACACTGCTTCTTGTAATTTTTCTGCTCACATGACCGTTCGGTTCAAGTCAGCTGAAGTTTTTGCATATCAGCATTTGTGAGAAGGAATTGAATACATTACTTAGATATCTGTGTATAACATTCACCCTACCATGTCTTGGATATCCAGGTTTGTCATTTTATTTCGTGTGAATTAGGCTTGATTGGCTCAAAATCCAGATAAACCTTTCCTTGTCTTTCCTCTGTGGTTACTATTTATTTTCGATTACTGGATCTTTCATTGGTCATACAGAAATCAGGATTTACCTCATTTTTGGCTTGCTACAAGAGATGCAGGAGTTGCACATGGATTACACCACAGATCCGTCTGGTCCATGATCATACTGCTCGCAGCAACCAATGGGGGGTATTTGAGGCAAAAGTTAGAGGAGGAATATTAGTTCATCTGCCTGATACTGAAATTCCATCCTGATGGCCACAGGAGATCAGTGTGTAACTCAGAGCAGAAAGTTTCATCACACAAATCACTCTTTACCCTGCAGAGCTTTAAAGAGACAGAGGAGTTGACGGAAATCAGTTGGCTGGAGTGGGACCTGGGGCATACTGCATTTGCTCGGCACTTCAGGAAGTTGGTCTAGTTACCCATTTTTTTAAAAAAACAGGGCCAGCGGCAGAAGCTCTGCCATGAAGTCCTCAGGCTGACTGTGCCGAACTGTCACATCTATCCAGGAGTTACTTGTCCTTTTCAGTCATGTTACGTGGACAGTCAATGAAACCCAGAAAGTCTGCTTGTACAGGTGGCAAGGGCATGGCTGCTGCTATGGTTCATGTTTGCTTCACAAGAATCAGTGATACGGGTTGTCTTACCCCTATGGATCCCTGCCAACGACAGCACAGGATGGGTGCTGCTTGTCAAAAGGTAGAGAAGCCATTAAGCACGATGAATCTTTACCAAGCAGGCTCAGCTCCAGAGATGAACACAGGCACGCAAGTCGCTCATGGACAGGGGCCACTATCAAAAGGATTAATTTTAAATGCGTGCCTAAATGTTTGCAGGGTCTGATCACAAAGCTCAGAGTAACGCTTGAAAAATGTGATCACGCTGAAGTGAACAGCACGTTCACAGGTAGCGTTGATTTGTGATTCCGTTCGTGGTCCTGCAGAGCACAGGTGCCACTCGCTGATCAGCTCTGTATGTCAGCTCTCTTATCTTAAGGCTAAATAACATTCATCGCTAGTTCATAGAAATACATTCAGAGTCTTCTGCATGGATTTGGCAAAAATTCACATGTATTCAAGAAGTCCTTCCTGTTCCTGAATTTCCAAATCTCTTGGCTTCTCTGTCTCTGGGGCCTCTGCATCTACTAAGGGTTAATTTACATTTAATTTTTATTGCCAGTGTTGATCTGATCATGAAATCCCACGTTAGCTAGTCCCTCTCAAACATTGTGCAGCTTGTTTTTACAAAAACCAGTTTCAGTTTATAAGCATCCTTGGTTTAGTGCTTATCTACATAAAATCTTAATAAAACAAATACAGGCAAGTCCTTTTTTTTACTGGTAAAAGCCAAGCTTGTCTGCAGTGTTTTTGAAAAAAGTCATACAAGAGAGCTTTCCTTTACTAATATTCCAATGATTTTTGGGAACCTTAGCCAAGAGAATTTTCCAGGATTTAGCATTATCATGCAGCACAATGTGTGTATCCCAAAGATACAGCAGAGGGAAAGAACAGAAGGGGGCACAGAACCAATATCCTTTTTTAGTTGGGTATGTGTTTATACAACTCTTCAGAAAATCCGTTAATGCGAGGCTAATTTGTGCATGCAGCATACTTACTACCTGTATATAAAACAAACTAAGCATGATGTGAACAAAAGAACATCTGCTGCAGAGAACTAAGTGTCTTGCCAAGAAAAAAAAGTTGTTAGCTCTTAATCCTCTAAGTATTTCAGAGTGTGAAGTAAAGGGATGATGATCTGCTTATTAGACTTCTGATAACCTCCAGCTGTTAGCCTAATGCTAACAGTGATTTTCTGAAGGGGCGGCTGTTTCTGCCTTCCCCAGCCCAGCACCTGACCTGCTGGATTTAGAAGCTTGGAAACTATGAAGTGATAACATTATTAAAAATACGACATATGGAAGTAGCAGTACAGGACAAGACGGATTAAGTCTGCACGATTTTTACTTCTGACAGAAAACTTACTCTTGAGTTTCCAAGCTTAGTACATAAATGGCAGGAAGTTTGTTTTGCACTTGGAGCTCTCAAAGCGCTCGCAGGGTCGTAAGGAAAAGCAGCCTGGAACTGGTCACACTTCATTAGTGGTTCCAGTTCATTACAAACCCGCTTCTTGTTCCAGCAGATGGAAACAGAGCAGCCCGGCACAGCTCCCTGCTCCCGTCCTTTGTAAATCAGGAGTGCTGGCCAGGCAGAGGTGGCCTTACATAACTTGTCCTGAGTTCGAGGGACAAGGCCACCCTCATCGGAACTGCTGGGCTCTAGTTTGCAGCAGTGGCTACAGCAAATGACACGATGCAGGAGGGCACTTGGGTGCCCGTCCAAAGTTGCACTTCTCCAGTCCT
>NW_009708445.1:1658-23968 GCF_000703405.1 Apaloderma vittatum | reverse complement strand
CTCTCACTGCGGGTAGGGAACAGTCAGTGGGAAATCAAAGCGTGCATTTTATCTGGTTAATTAACCTGATGAAACATATTTGCCCTGTTCTAGGAGAAGACATAAAAACATGGCTTGTAGCACTTAGAGTGATGGAGGCTGTGGTCATTTT
Source organism: Apaloderma vittatum (assembly GCF_000703405.1). NCBI lineage: Eukaryota > Metazoa > Chordata > Aves > Trogoniformes > Trogonidae > Apaloderma > Apaloderma vittatum. Next base: position 23,817 of record NW_009708445.1, on the reverse strand, counting down.
ATGTATGGGCTGGTTATGTTCAGTACGTGCAAACAGAGGAAGCCGGTCACAAAACTGCATTTACACAGCTTGGTTACTGGTGTTTGTTAGTGGTTCAGACCCAAATCAGTCTCGGTTGCCTAGAGAGATGAAAATGAAGCTTTAGTTGTATGGTCTTTCCTAACAGGTTCAAGCTGAAGATATAGAACCTTGGATATGGCTCCAGAGTTAGTCTCTTCTCCCAAGTAAGAAGCGATAGGACAAGAGGAAATGGGCTCAAGTTGTGCAGGGAAGGGGGTTTAGACTGGGTATTAGAAAAAAAGTCTTTACTAAAAAAGTGGTGAAGCTTAGAAGAAAAGTCTTTACTAAAAAAGTGGTGAAGCATTGGGACAGGCTGTCCAGGGAAGTAGTGGAGTCGCCATTCCTGGAGGTGTTCAAGAAACGTGTGGATGTGGCACTTCAGGACGTGGTTTAGTGGTCACAGTAGTGTTGGGTTGACAGTTGGACTTGATGATCTTAAGAGGTCTTTCTTAACCTTAATGATTCTATGATTCTATGACATTCAAGTTCAGTATTTAATTCCAGGAGTCATTATTTTGCACCTTCAGCCTTAAAGTTCTCCTCTGGCTGAAAAGCTACATCTATATTTTGGATCCATCTTTGGGTTTGGATCCTCTGATTCCTTCCAATCCACATATGATGGAGTAGAGGTATCTACGTCAAACTTAGCAATGTAAGAGATTTTCCTATGGAAAGTAGAAAACCACACTATGCCATCCTTCCAAAACCCCCTCATTTATACCTGACTTTTTCCCTGTAGGGATTTGGAGGGGGAAGTTCATTGTGAACCATGATTCCAGTGACAGTGTTCTCTTGTTATTAGTGAAAACTCTTATGTTTGCATCCAGAAACATGTTCATGCTTTCCAGTAACATCATAAACCAGGTGCTAGAGATAATACAGCAGAGGAAATACCAGTGACTTGACATATGGTGTGTTTAACAATCCACCACTGAAATTACTCACACTTGAGTTTGAAATGGGAATGTATCACGGCAGAAAAGCCTGTATTCCACTTTCTTCCCTTCTGCCGGCTACCAGACATTTTATTTCACGTTGGTGTGAGATCCTGTAACACGAAGGTATTTCCTGGGGAAAGTAAGCAAGTATAAATGGGACAGAGAAGCTTTGCAAAAAATACCTGCAACATCACAGATGTCTGGCTATGAGAGAACAGGCTAGATTTTTCTGTGAGGAAAAGAAATTCCTCAAAAAGACAAGGAATCCAGGTCATTGCAGGCAGGGAAAAAAAAAAGTCTCTTTTCTTTGATGGTAGGACAATCAAGTTTGTGTTTGGCTAAAGATTTGTTTTAACCTGATAAACTGGTGGTACTTCTGAAAAGGGCAGCTCCCTTCTGTGCCCCTCTACAGCTTCTTATTCACACTGGCTTGTTTGTGTAGGTCTCTGTGTGTATGTGGCAAGCTAGCTGAAGCACTAAAATCCAGCTTTTGATGAAATTCCTCTTCAGTTGGATGGATTCTCTGATCAATCCTGTGACCGGAAAGGAGATCAGCACCAATCCACGTCTGGAGGCGAGAGAGGAGCAGGCTGCCTGTTTTGGGAAGCACGGATTTTGTTGACTAGAAGCAATCACAACTCAAGGCAGACTAAATGCTGCCTCTTCCTCAGCTGAAATCTTGTAATCTCAGAGACCGCTGAGAAGATAAAAGACTAACACTCTGATACCCGAGGAAGTGGTACAAGCCCTGGGAAACATAATTTAGGAATCACTTTAGATCTGTCTCAGTTTTCAAAACTGATTATTTTGAAATTGTTGTGTAAGGGCGGGCATTGTATGCTCAATATTAGGTATCATCTCATAAATAATTATGTTGGTGACAGGTATTTAATTAATTAATTTTTCTTATGCAGTCATCTCACTTCATCTGCTTGGTCATCCTATCCCGATCCCAAGTAGAGAACGGCTTAAAACCCAGCGCAAGAATTTTTATTGTTTTTGCAGCATTTCACAGTAAACATTACTGGCTTGAACATTTTCCGGTATCAAATCTTTGACTCAGTGTTTAGCCTCAGCTGCTGTAATTTCCCACCCAGACACGGGAAATGATTGATTTATTTTACAAGAAAAAAATACTCCGCTTCACTGTTAGGAAAACTTTCCAAGTAAAGAGGCAGTGAAATAACTGCAACAGAACCTCTGGGCAGGCTGAGGATCTCCTCTGGAGGGGTTTAAGAACAGGCTGGACAAATATGGCCAAATACATAGAATCATAAAATCATTAAGGTTGGAAAAGACCTTGAAGATCATCTAGTCCAGCCATCTACCCAGCACTACCATGAGCACTAAACCATGTCCCAAAGTGCCACGTCTGCATGTTTTTTGAATGCCTCCAGGGATGGAGCTTGCCTCATGGAGGCATCTGGACTACATGATGTCCCACTGTGTCTTCATGCTCTCTACCTGTAGGACACTTCTGTGCACCACGTGTAGCTCCAACCATTTACTGTGTAAAAGTAGGAGCGGGGGGAAAGGGCAGAAGAGGGTTTTCTGTCACCTGACAGGTGGGCAAGTGCTTCTCACGTGAGGTCAGCACGCTCCTGAAGTGGGGACGGGCTCAGGGCAGGGAGCACGGCGAGGTGGCTGGCAGCACTTCTGGGCTGAACACTCCTCCAGCCGAAGAGAGCAGTCATCCCTCTCCAGCTGGACAGGGCTGAGGCAGGGCCAGTCTTGTAGTGGCGTGAGAGCAGAAGGTGATCTGGAGGAAGCTTAAAGGACAGCAGGCATAGAAGTTAAATATATTAAACCCTCCACTTTTTCTGGAGGTGCAAACATCTTTTCTAAAACAGTAACAACCATTGTAATCATGCACAAGTTACAGCCATGCCCAGCAATTACTTCCAGTATAAGCAGGAGAAGCAGGTGAAGAAAAAAGCAACAAATACATCACCACCAAAATAAGCAGCGTTGGGGACACACTCCAGTACACGTACTCTGCTGTCTACTTAGTCTTTTATTTCAAAAACCAAGCAGACTTTCAGCTTTACTCTGTTGGCTAAAAACAACGGCTATATGTCAGCCAGGATCTGTATGACTTGAGACTGTAGTATCATATCCCTGTTTCTGTGTCCAGTTCATCCAGAGAGGAATGTTGGAACCTGGACTTTGTTGGTCCAAGCTGTACTTAGGTTACAAGCTTTGCAGCTCCTGCTAGTCAGGAATTTCCAGAGACAGGGCATTAATATGCAAATAAAGAAAAGGTCAAACAGCAAACTGAAAGACAACAAAAAATAGAAGCTGTACTCGTGAAGCTTTGGGGCAATGCTTAACTTCAAAATGTAGCAGGAGAGGGGAAGAACAACATTTAACTTTGCAGTTTATCTCGGTGTGACCATGCAAATGTTACTCTTCTCTGGTTAGAAGAGTATTGAAGATTTGCACCGATTTTTGAAGAAATCAAGGCAGATCCAAAGTTTGGAAATGCCCAAGCGTTCTTTGTAATGCTCTGTTTACCCGTTCAGTCCAAAATACAAAACTTACTCTGCTTAAACCCCTGAATCTCGTATTTTAGAAAGCCAGACACTTCATCCTTCAGTGTGCACTGTAGGGCCCGATCACTTCTATGAGTTGTTCATGTTTTTTCTTTACGCTTTATAAATAAGAACCCAGGCAGCAACAGCTACAGCTATTTTCCTGGCCAAGAAAACATAAACATTATATAAATGTTTACGATGAAATCACATTATTATAATGTCTTCCAGATGAATATGTCTATTTTTAGAGATACTAATGAATCTTTAATATTTTCTTCCCTGTAGGATTTCATATGATCCCACAAGATATCCTAAATACATTCCTGAAGCATACTGCCTGTGCAAGGGCTGCCTCATGGGGATCTTTGGCGAGGAGAATTTTCATTTCCGCAGCACCCCTGTGTACATGCCAACAGTCATCCTCCGCCGCACGTCATCGTGTGCTGGGGGCCGTTACGTCTACTCGGAAGATTATGTCACTATCCCAGTAGGCTGCACTTGTGTACCTGAGCAAGAAAAAGAGGCTGAAAGTGTAAATTCCAGCATAGATAAGCAAGAAATGAAGTTGCTGGTGAGCCAGAACAAGCCGTCATCAGAATGAAGAATATATAAAGGGTCTCCTGATCATTTCACCACCTCAGGAATATGCACTAGGGCAGCAAACACGTTGACTTACCTTCTTTTTCTGCTTACATTTATTTCAGTTGTGAGATCGAAAGTTCTGTCCAGTCACTGAGATTGTTAGAGATGACAATTCTTATTAAGAACTTCTTTAGTTTGTGTAAGTATTTGTTGCAAATTCCAAGGTAGCTGTTTTTTTTTCTTAAGAGCAGAACATTTTATCCTTGCTTATTCACAGTAAATTTTAGAAGATGATGCAACTGTAAGACATGCTAGCTATTACTATAGCAGACTCCTGGCTGTAGATATTTTTAAGGGATCTCTTATACTTGTCTTTTAAATGCTCTTATATAAAAAAAATCACATAGCAGCCATACATGTGCCAAATCCAGCAGTTAAAAGGATAATTTCTCAGGCTGGGTGAGCCTTCCTTTGTATTGCATATCTCAGCTCTGAGCAGTGTTCTTGGCTGTTACATCTTTGGCTATTCATAGACTTCAACAAGGATACCTTTGCTGAGTTTGAGTTGTTCATGAAACAATATTCTATGAGTTTGCTATTTTTAAACTTGCCAAATTGCTAAGGGTACAAAAGTGTTGGAAAAAAAAGCATGCTAGAATATTGTAAAGCTGCAGTGGACTTTTCTGATGTGGAATAAGTCTCACTACCCAGAAAATATTGATTAGAAAAATCAGTTTACGTCCCAAGAATTCTGTGTTAGATTTTGTTCAAAATTAACCGCTCAGCTGTTTCTTGTTACAAAACTGTATTCTCTACAGTTGAAAGGCCAAAACCTTTTTCATGCTAGGAGAGGAGATTCCCCATTTTATAAAAAAAGTCCAAAGGATAGGCTTCATGTCAGGTGCACCACAGATGAGTGAACAGGCTAGGTCTTAACTTCCAGGTGATACGAAGGTCACAGAGGTGAATCCCAGCCTCAATCCAACTGATTTATGCATTTAGTGTTACTAATTTTTCCCCATGCAACACGTAACAGAGAATCACCTACAAAAGATGCTAGGCTGCAGTAGAGCAGTCTTTGTAGCTTACAGGAACTTGATGGCAAGCCCTGAACAGAAACCCCAGATATGCAAAACCTGGCATTTCCAAAACAAGACTGAAGGCTGACTCAGCGTAGTGACAAGAATCGGGAGTAACCACGCAGACCTGGCACGAGTATAACTTGTCAGATGGCCACAGTCACCAGAGCTGATAAATCTCAATGCCCAGCAGAGAATATCTTTTACAGTTGAAGGAACATGACTTCAGTAGCATTACAAAAAAAAACCGAAAAAGAATAAACACTATAGGCAGCAATGTATTTGCTACATCAAGAATCTCAAAATTTGGCTTAATAGTGGAGAAAGTCCCTACATTACAAAAACGCATGTTCCTTTGGATTGTCATCAGATGAAGGACGGAAAGACTATGAGCTAACCAGAATTAAGTTAAATATAGAATGAAAATCATATGATGACTCCTTGTTTTGGTGCATTAATTATTGACTGTGCTCTTAATGGTTCAGTCTAGTAAAACAGTATCTTTATAGTGCAATCTGTATAGCTTCTTACAAAGCTTAAAACAACTTTAAGAATGCCAGAAACCAATAAAAGATGCCCCTCACAATGTCAGACTGAAGTTTCTGTGTTTCTTGTGCAGATGCTTTGCAACAATCGTACTTGTCTTTAGATCTGCATTTCCTCAAACTGTGGTGCCTCTGTCTCAAGCGAATTCTCACAGTCACAGATTTGCCCAGATTGGAAAAGACCTTTAAGATCATTGAGTCCAACCATTAACCTGACAGACAAGTCCTTGACTAAACCACATCTCTCAGCACTATCTCTACACGACTCTGAAATACCTCCAGGGAAGGGGAGCCTGGGCAGCCTGTTCCAATGTCTGATAACCTTTTCAGGAAAGAAATTCTTCCTACTGTCAAGGCTAAACTTCCCTTGGCACAACTCGAGGCCATTTCCTCTTGTCCTATTGCTTGTTACTTGGTTGAGCAGACCAATCCCCACTTCTCTACAACCTCCTGTCAGGTAGTTGTAGAGAGCGATAACGTCTCCCCTCAGACTCCTCTTCTCCAGGCTAAACACCCCCAGCTCCCTCAGCCTCTCCTCATAGGACTTTCCCTCTAGTCCCTTCACCAGCCTCGTCGCTCTCCTCTGGACCCACTCTTTGGGCCTGGCCACCCAGAGAGTTTTTCACCCAGCAAAGACTATGCCCATCCAAGCTAAGAGCAGCCAGCTTCTCCAGGAGCACTCTGGGAAATGCTGTCAAAGGCTTTACTAAATCCAGATAGACAACATCCACAGCCTTTCCCTCATTCACTAGGCAGGTGACCACGTTGTAGAAAAGATCAGGTTTGTCATGCAGGGCCTGCCTTTCATAAACCCATGCTGACTCAGCCTCATCATCTGGTTGTCCTGCCTATGCTGGTGCTCAAGATGATCTGTTCCATCAGCTTCCCAGGCACTGCAGTCAAACTGACAGGCCTGTAGATTCCTGGATTCTTCTTCCAGCCCTTCCTGTGAATTGGTGCCCCACTGGCTAATTTCCAGTTTGCTGGGACCTCACCAGTTAGCCAGGACTGATGAAAAGTGATGGAAAGTGACTTGGTGAGCACTTCTAATATTGCCAGCAATATTAGAACTCTTGGGTGGATTCCATCTGGTCCCATAGACTTGTGTATGTCTGTGTGGTGCAGCAGGTCACTGACCATCTCTTCCTGGATTGCGGGGGGATCATTCTGCTCCCAGTCTCCGTCTTCTAGCTCCAGGGGTCTGGATTCCTAAAATACAATTGGTCATTTTACTAAAGACTGAGGCAAAGATGGCATTAAGCACTTCAGCCTTTTCCTCATCCTTAGTCACCATGTTTCTTCCTGCATCTGAAAGAGGATGGAGGCTCTCCCTGGCCCTTCTTTTGCTGGTGATGTGTTTATAGAAAGATTTCTTGTCTTTTACAGAAAAAGCCAGATTAATTTCTAGTTAGGCTTTGGACTTTCTGATTTCTCCCTGCATAGCCTCACATCTTTGTAGTCATCATGTGTGGCCTGCCCTTTCTTCCAAAGGCCATAAAATCTTCTTTTTTTCCTAAATCGCAGTCAAAGATCCCTGTTCATCCAGGCTGGTGTTCTTTGCTGCTTCCTAGAGCACATGGAGACGGCCTGTTTCTGTGCCTTTAACATTTCTTTCTTGAAGAATGTCCAGTGTTCCTGGGCTCCTGTGCCCTTCAGGACTGCCTCCCAAGGGACTCTGTCAAGCAGTCTCCCAAATAAGTCAAAGTCTGCCCTTTGGAAGTCCAAGGCTGCAGTTCTGCTGCTCCCCTCCCCTCCTTACTTCTCTAAGAATAGAGAAAAATCATTTTATGATCGCTGTTCCCTAGACAGCCTCCAAGTGTTACATCACCCACCAGTCCTTCTCTGTTCATAAAGAGCAGGTCCAGCAGGATGCCTTCTCTGGTAGCTTCACTCACCAGCTGCACAAGGAAGTTATCTTCAACACACTCTAGGAACCTCTGGGACTGTTCCCTCTCTGCTGTGCTGTATTTCCAGCAGATATCTGGGAAGTTGAAGTCCTCGACAAGAACAAGGACAAGCAATCTCAAGACTTCTCCCAGAGAAGTCTCAAAGGTCCTGAAGTGTTTATACTGCTCAGAGAGCAGCTAATTGCCTAACTGCTGCCAGCAATTAAAGGCGGTTACCTGAGCCCTGGAGAATGTAAGAACTTCCAGCAATTACATCCACTTTTTCTGCTTCCTAAAGTAGGAGAACTTCTCATCCTCTGAGAAGAGGAAAATGGCCATGAAAGACAGAGGGGCTCAAAAGGGAAGCAGACCCACAAAACTGGAGAAATGATGCTTCAGCAGTCTAACCTCTTATGGTTTCACTATAAAATTGTGGGGTTTGTTCTCCACGTGCACACTGCAGGCAGGGTGAAGTTGGACCTTCAGACTCCACAGCATAAAAAGCAAAGTCTTCACAGTAAAAGGCAGTTAAGAAGCCTCAAACAACAACAAAGAAATGTCAAACCAACAAACTCAAACAAAGAAATGTCTGGGTATTTAGTTAAATACCCAGAAGGGCTAACAGCTAAAGCTTCAGCTAAACACTGCCCTCCAGCAAAAACTCATCTGTCTGCCCACGCACTTCTGTTATACAAATCGGTCTGCAATGAATTAATTAGTTATTAGAGCACATAGGTTTATTTGCATGATGTGGAGAAAACCCCTCACTTTTTGTTGCAACTCTGTTGTCCTGCAGGCATAAACTAGAGTCATTTTGAGGTTTTTCAAGTAACTAGAGCATGTTCTGGGAATTCCTGGGAGTCACAGGCTGAGATCAGGTAAATGGAACATAATCCAGAAAAACAGATGCTCTAGGTTACACAGAGCTTCAGGAATTGGATGACTGAAAGGAAAGCAGTAAGTAACTGTAAACCTCAGTGGATCCATAGATATGTGTGTTGGCGACCTCCTTCTTATCATACTGTAACAAGTGCCTGTAGTTACAGGCTACCTCATGTTATCTTACTCAGAAGCCTATTTTCCTCTTTTAATCCTCACTCTCTTCTGTGACAGACTTTTTAGCTAAGCCGGTTTGCTTCCCGATCCAGCGTTACAGTTAGGTGGCTCTTAAAAGCTATGTTTATGTTTTAGTGTGAGCAACTGTTCGATAATAATTTGCTAGCGAACAAGTGTTTGTTAATACTTAACATCAAGAACTATTAGCTACACAAACATTTGTTAACCTTCAAAATATCTTTCCATATATAAACCCTCTCCACAGCACTCGTGGAAAATGTTGTGTATTAAAAGTAGCTTGCATTTGTTTGGATTTTTTTTTTTTAAAGGAATCATCACATCATAGATTTAGATCAGTTTCACTTCAACTGTGGTGTGACATTTTCCAGCTTCTAGCCCTCCGGTTACAGCTGCTGCAGCCTCACTTTTAATTTGCATGGGGGGAGGGAGGGTTCACTGGAGTTTCTTCAAGGCTTCACAAACTGTTGACACAAGGCAGACACGAAACGCCTCATTGAACCAACTCCAGGCCCAATAAATGCAAACAAGTCAAAGCTGAAACTATCTGGCAGCTGCTTTGAGAATTTTTTTTGTTGTGCCAGGAAAATCTTTTCCTTCGATGAGGTTGTCCCTGGAATACATTAGGAGCCACAAAACACAGAACAATATCCTTGGTAAAAAGATTGTTTTCTTCCCTGTAGTATCGCTTAAGATAGGTTGGAAAATTTGTATCATTCAGGAAGGTTCAGAAAAGCCTGAGATACTAGTTTTGGTTTACTAGCCAGTCATTATGTTAAGGTGTTTGAATAGGCAGAGGTCTACAGCTGCAAGTAAATGTGAAACTGCATGGGGGAACATGAAGGTGAAACCAGCCAGGGGGAAAAGGAATAAAAAGTGATGATGTGCTGTGGAAGTACAAACACACAGGAATCTCCCTGGGATTACCTACTCAGGCTAGGGCACATGAGTGAGACCTAGTTAATTCTACGTGTTTTTAGAAATGTTTCACATCACTACAGTCTGTTCCAACAGAAAGTCCATCCACGAGACATCCACAAGAAAGAACACCAATCACTACTTGATGGTGAAGTTTTTGTAATAATCCTATTGCAGAAAAAAAAAAAGAGATTTTGCTGTTATGTAATACTTCTTAAAGTTACTGCAATGGCACAAAGTACAGATTTACTATGAATTTTTGTGACCTGCAGCCTTCTCACAAACACAGCTAGTTCCTTGGAAACAAGAACGATAAAAATAGTTTACCTCCTATCATTGGTGAAGGCCGTGAATGCCACTAGTCAAGCTCTGCTTGGGCAGCTGCCTGAGCTCACCGGGCTTTTAAGAGGGAAGCGGGTGGACAAGGGGCTGCTGTGTTGAGTGCATCCACCCACATTTACATCTACCCTCATTTTCATAATCGTGCATCTTCACAGTGCCTCTTTTCAGAGCCATCTGACCTACATCCGAGAAGCGGCAGCTGTTTTCTTGGTGAACTGAATTTCTTGGTGCAGCTGAATGGTGTACTTTTATTTTTATTACGAAAGGTCTCTGAAGTTCACAATGTTGTCTTTTAATTCTGATCTGGAGAGCCCAACACAGATTGACCAAAATACAGCAGACAACTGTAGCAATAGCAAATCACAACACAGGTGAAGCTTGTATTTGAACAGCATGTTCTGATTTAGGTGGGTGTCAGGGGAAGAACATCATGCCTTCTGGCAATTATACCTGTCCCACCTGAAGTCCCAATGCAGTTAAAAATAAAGTTTCAGGAGTTGTCTCCATCATCTACTTGGTGTGCAAGTCACTGAAGTAATAAACATCAAACAGGTAAGTATTTTGAAGTTAAGATTTGTGCCAATACCTGTATATTTAGCATTCTGCTTTGCTTTAATTTGAAACAGCCACATAAAAGTAACAGCGTAGCCTCCTGGAAAACAACTAAACCCAGCTATGTGTCACCTGCAGACAGTCATTTTCAGGGGAGATTCTGGTTTTATTGGGCTCAGCAGCAGGGATGGCTTCTGGCAAAACCCTGCCGGCCGCAGGCTCACAGAGACTGTCAGAAGTGTCTGGCCTCAGAAGTTCCTGGTCTCCATCCTCCCTGCGAGCTCCTCCTGTGCTCCACTCCTCTCATTTTTAACACCTCCTACTGCTGGTCTGATAGAAACCAAGGTGTGTGAAAAAAAAACCAGTATCATGAAACTCGGGAACGCTCTGTTGGGGCAGATGGGGGAGGAAGCAGCAGATAGAAAATTCGAGGAGGGAACCTTAGGAAGTCAACAGATCTGGAAAATGGGGAAGAGAGCGACAGTGATTTGGATGGGTGTTTACAAACTACTTGTGCCTAGCTCAGGAAGCACAATTCTCTGAGCGCTGAGAGGACTATATTCCATCTATGTTATTTCATCTCATGCTCATTTGTTTATTCCACTAGATAGGAAAGTCTGCATCCAAACAGCAGAAATCCACAGAAACACGAGTATTATCACTACCTGATGAAAAATCTTGTCTCACAAGCTTAATTAGATTTATCCTCACCGCAAAATAAATTTCTTAGTACTTCATTTTAGGCACTTCATTTTGTAGATGCAGCATTTCTGATAGCCTTTTTCATGATCCCAATATATAAATATTACATAAAAAGACAAGTAATTATATTTTGTATAATATATTTACACTTAATAAGGCTGCTGAGTAGCTTGGAATTTATGAACAAGGTTTCACCCAAAAATACATAAGTAGTGTCAAAACTGCCTTTAAAAATTCCCAGTTATCAAAAATTTAATCTATCCCAAAGCAAAGTTTTTTGAATGTATTGTCTATTTTGACTGAAACTGATAGAAGCTCAAACCTTGTATAGAAAATTTAACATTTGTCTGTTAGAAACAGTGGGAGCTTATCAATACACTGTTGTTCCTCAGTGGCCTTGTAAGACTCAGCAATTTCTAAGATGATTCTATTTCACTGCTTTGCTACAGTCTGTGGAACGAGAGTCAAAGATAAAACCAAGCAACTGGGAAAAAAAAAAGGACTGTTATTCTAACTACAAACTTGACATACCTGTAAATCATCTTTAGCCCTGATATTGAAATCTACTAAAAAAGCAGGCACTATATTTAATCCAAGTGAGAATCCATGAACACAGTGTGGAGCACTCCTGTGAGGACTGGCTGATGCATTTCACTTTTATTTAATTACTTTGAATTCCAGGTGATTTGGCCCGATGAATGTATGAGGGAGATCCTTATTGTGTTTTTTTCAAGGAGACATCAGGTTTATACCACTTCTGGTATTCAGCTAGTAAACAGAATGGCCTGGTTGTGTGTTTTTTTAAAAGCTTGCGACTTTCTGTTGTGCCAACAGATAAACATTGCAAAATAAATGCACCATACTTCTGCAAAGAGATGCTTAATGACTTACATTACTGAAAGAGATGTTTAATGACTTACATTACTTTTTCTCTAGTACATCATACATACCCAAGTTTGCACGGAGTTAAGTGATGACAAAATATATCTTACCTTTTACAAAAAGAAAGTCTGGGTTTGTGACAAAGCTTTAGAGAAGAGGTGAAATAATAACCACAGTTTTTTAAAAGCCAGCCTGGCTCTTATACAATACTGGATAGCTGGTCTTACTTGGCAACTGGTAGGTAGTTCTGATTATTATTAAAAGCAACTGGAGAGGCGTCCCCAGAAGTGGACTTATTTTCTCATCTAATTATCCTTTATAAAAACATCAGCCTGCTGGATGATGAATCCAAAAACACAGGACACATTCAGAACAAATATCCCTCAATCCTTTTACTAAGGGAGCATCTCTCAAGATTGAAAGGAGACTACAAATCATGCTCTTTCAGTCATGCACTGGCTTCCAAGTCATCAGTTTGGATCCAATGATTCTGATGTCTATGAGGCAAGCACCTGTGTGTTGCTCTAAGCTAAGAGGCTAAAATCACTTCAGAGAGGTCACTGAAGAGTCCTTGAATGGTAAAAATTACCAATTAGAATGAAACTCTAATAGAGGGGTTCCCATTATCCAGCACCTGCATTGTTTGGTCCCCATTTACCTACCATGTAAGATATAACGCACAGGAGGCCATCACACTGTGTTGATTGGACAGGCTAGAGAGCTGGGCCAAGGGGAACCTCCTGAAGTTCAATAAGGGTAAGTGTAGAGTCCTGCATCTGGGAAGGAATAACACCAGGCACCAGTACAGATTAGGGGATGTCCTGATGGAAAGCAGCCCCGTGGAGAAAGACCGTGGAGTCCTAGTGGACAGTGAGTTGTCCATGGGACAGCAATGTGCCCTTGTGGCCAAGAGGGCCAGTGGGATCCTGGGGTGCATTAAGAAAAGTGTGTCCAGCAGGGCTGGGGAGCTGCCCCTGCCCCGCTTCTCTGCCCTGGTGAGACCACACCTGGAATACTGTGTCCAGTTTTGGGCTCCTCAATTCAAGAGAGACAGGGACCTACTGGAGAGAGTCCAATGGAGAGCTACGAGGATGATCAAGGGACTTGAACATCTCTCATATGAAGAGAGACTGAGCGAACTGGGGCTGTTTAGTCTTGAAAAGAGACAGCTTAGAGGGGATCTTATTAACGTACAAAAATATCTGAGGGGTGGGTGTCAAGAGGAAGGGGACAATCTCTTTTCAGTGGTGCCCAGCAATAGAACAAGACATAATGGAATTAAGTTAGAACACAAGAAGTTCCACCTCAATATGAGGAGAAACTTCTTTACTGTGAGGGTGACAGAGCACTGGCACAGGCTGCCCAGGGAGGTTGTGGAGTCTCCTTCTCTGGAGACTTTCAAAACCCGCCTGGACACGTTCCTGTGTGGCTGCCCCAGGGGATCCTGCTTTCTCAGGGGGGTTGGACTAGATGATCTCTAGAGGTCCCTTCCAACTCCTAACACTCTATGATACTACGATTAAAGCTAGCCCAGAAAACAGTACTTGGAGCAGATATTTCAACTCTGAGAAATGTGGAGTCACTGATAAAAAAAACAAACAGAAAGGAGATTGACTGAAAAAGTTGTAGATCTTCTTACAAGAATCAGTCCAGTCCAGAAGCGTAGTTCACATAACATCGAAATTCATTGGCTAAATTCCGTGAGTGCTTTGGAATAAACTTGCATATCTTCACACCAAGATGCTTTGCTGCTTGTTCCTCCATGATTGCACCTGCGGTATGATGAAAAAACAGTAACAGAGTGTTTGGGCTCTTATAATAGCTCTTCCCTAACGCATATATACAGAGCCTGCTTTTTCAGTGAAGGAAAGCTTAAAGCAGCTACACTGCCAGCCCTCTTTAACAACCAAATCTATTGGGAAAATTTAAAATAAATCTGAAAGAATGGAAGATGCCCCAAGGAAATGAATGTCTGAGAGCTTTCATAAAAATAGGTAGAGGGTAAGATCAGTGCCCCTTTTATAGAAAACAGAAACTCGAACTCAATCTTGTTGCTATGTGCTGAAGAAATTATATGGTAGGGAGCCATGGGAAATGCAAACAGATTACATACAGTCTTCTACTTAAATAAACTGCAGTGTGATATTTACAGCTACAGACTGAGAAATCACTTCCTTTAGCAGTTATTTCTCAAACATTGTAAACTGAAGGACCACCTACCCATTTTAGGGAAAAAAATTCTGAGAACCTTCCTTGTGCACGACTGCCACGTGCAATTAAACAAAGAGGTTTTCTATGTCCGTGTATTATTTTTTCTTTCTTTTGCCAGCTTAGTTGATGTTCCTCTAATTGTATGCATAGAGGGATTATGCCATTTTTGTTTTTTTTTTACAAAAGTTGCCTGTTTGTCTTCAGATGTCTTGTAACAAGATTGTAGGCACAGGTCCAGAGGAGGGCCACAAAGATGATCAAAGGGCTGGAGCACCGCTGCTATGACAGGCTGAGAGAGTTGGGGTTGTTCATCCTGGAGAAGAGAAGGCTCCAGGGAGAACTAGAGCAGGGTAGATTTAGACTAGAATCATAGAATCATAGAATAGTTTCAGCTGGAAGAGACCTTCAACATCACTGAGTCCGACCTTTGTCCTAGCCCTGTCAGCATCACTAAACCCTGTCCCTCAGCACAACATCTACCTGTCTCTTAAAACACCTCCAGGGATGGTGACTCAACCACCTCCCTGGGCAGCCTGTTCCAATGCCTGACAACCCTTTCAGTAAAGAAATCCTTTCTAATATCCAACCTGCACCTTCCCTGGCACAACTTGAGGCCATTTCCCTTTGTCCTATCACTCACCACAAGGGAGAACTGACCAACCCCTGCCTACTCAGCTCATCTTAGATGCGAAGTAGCACGTGGCAGCTGAAATCCTGCAGCTACTGATACGTTTAAAAAATGGCAAATTCTTAAGGTTGTTGAATAAGACATTAACAATAAGCTGCACGTTTGTCACACCCAGGCTTCAGTCACTGCAATTACAGAGAATGGCCCTTTTACAAAAATAAAATTTTTTTAAAATCTGGAATTTTGCAGGGTGTCTTATAATTCTTCAAAAATTTAGTAAAATTCATAAAGCCATATAAAAAAGTAGTTACTTCAACTATTAAAAAACCATATGCCTTCAGTTTAAAATAAAGGTTGAACTAAAGTATTCCAGTAAAAATCTTAGGATACATATTCCTTCCTCCTTGAATTACTGATAAACTAGTATTACTGAGTTAGTGTTTTTCTCAATTAAGTTTTGTCTTTTGAGAGAAAGAAGATGCATAATGGTGACTTTCTATTTTTTATTAATTGTACCTGTGCAAAGCAGAATCTTTCCTTTTGTTAAATATTTGATGGTCTCTGCAGTTTTTTGAAGACATTCATCAGAGAGATAGGGTGGATCTGCTACTACGATGTCAAAACTATGTGGCAAGAGATTTTCAGGTAGGTTCAAAGGGTGGTTGTAATCATAGAAGATAAACTCTTCTCCATATACAGAAAACCTTCTGTCATACTCCAGTATACACACTGAAAAATCTTTACCATCCTGTTCTTTCAGTTTCTGGTACACACTTGGTGCACTAACACATGCTATCCTGAAAAAGAGACGATAATACGAAGTATTAATTTAAAAAGCACAGAGCAACAAAAGCCTACAGCAGTCCTCCGGGATGCTTTGGGAAAACATCTTAAACATTAATCCCCCAAATGTAAGCTATTCTTCGTCCCTTCTAACAAATAATTATTTAATAACAGAGTTTAAGAATTAAAGCCGTTACCGATTCAACCTCCATGCTTCCCAAAGACCCTAAGCTTAACTACAGAGAAAATCTTGTTTAGAACAGCGTGGAAATATACTTGAGACCTTAAAATTAAAAACAACTCCTTACAGAAACAGGGAGAAAACAAAGTTTTTCCATCTGTTCTACAGAAACATTGTATGAAAACAGAGAGAAAAAATTACAAGTTCACTAATATGCTCTGGAGCTCTTTGTATTTCTCAAAAAATTGAAAGATTCACAGCAAACATTTACAAGGCAGAGCCTACAACATTCAGCGAAATGTTAAATGGTAAGGTCAGTATGAACTATTAATCAAATAAGGAGCTGCAAAGCATTTCTGCAATATTTCACTTGAACAAAGACGAAGCACAACTGATGTAATGAATTAAACTGATGCTCTACCTACATAGTAGAAACAAAGTATTTACAGAAGAGATATGTTAAATCTACAACATAATTACTAGAACCCACCTGCCACCTTTTCCAGCTGCCGCAACTGCTTCATTAGCCAGGCACGATGCAGTTTCCTCGCTGTACCAAAACTGGCTCAGTTGCTGAGATAGATAACACAGATAACACACAATTAGAAACATCAAATCTGCTGCCGGTGCTATGTATGGGTAGGTGTGGTGAGGCACGTTTGAAGAAAACCAAAACCCACAGCAACTTCTTAGTTCATAAACTGTAAAGCCGGAAAGGTGACTATTTTCCTGACAGTCTTTTGACTGCGACATGCAGCAGGTAGCTTACTCCATGTGTTTCCAAACCATTTACTGCAGCATCAGGAAAATAAAAAAAAATGCAGAATCACTGACAAGGTTAGTTGAAATCCAATGTGCAGATGCACAGTATTTATCTGCTCTTAAATTGAGTTACTCCAGTGGAAGAGGAAAAAATGAACTTAAAAAGTGACAGTATAGAGGGAAATAAAGCATAAAAGCACTAAATCAGAAAAAGATCAGAAAAAAAGAGTAAAAAAACCCAAAACAACAACAAACCAACCCAGAGACAAATCAAAAATCAGCCTGTCAGAAAAAAAAAAGCAGCAAAGCAGCCACCCACAAACCCAAAGAAATAAAACAGAAAGGAGTATGATTTGAAAGGAAAGATCACTTGATCTTGTTACACCTTGTCTCAAGCTCAAGGAAGAAACTTTACTTACATGCCAGGCTGGAGTTAAAATTTCCAAAAGGGATGAATTGCCTCTGTTGGTAGCTCAATTCCCTCCCTGTGTAATTTCAGTATGTATCCCCCACGCACATGTACAATGCAAAACTATACCCAGACTCAGTATTAAAGCAAATTTCACTTTAGTATTAAAGTAAATATCCCTGTGACCCATTAAGATTGATTTTGCTACTCTAAAAACATCTTCGGTGTTGCTCTTTTGAATTTCACATCATTATCCATCCACAAAAGACACTCAGTAGAGGCTACTCCTCCAACTGTGCTTCAGTCACTCGAGTTCATAGTTTCTTACCCAGTCTTCTTCGATGGAGCCAATGGAATATTGATTAAAGCCTTGGGACGTCTTCATGCCCTCTCTCTGCTGCTGTTCCAAATAGAACTCCTGGAGAGCAGCCAGTGTATGGGATGAAAGCTGGGGAATGTCATCATCATCATCATAATCCATTCTTCTACAAGCCAACCAGATAAAGTAAGTAAATTAAGTAAACTATCCCTTTTCAATGGTGAACATTTAATAGCGGCATAGTCTCCTGAAGTAAAACAACCTCCACCGACAATGCACACTTAGTCTAACTGCTAACTAGGAAAACCTCCTAACGAGAAAACAAATTCCCTCTACTTGGGACCTCTTAAACCAGCAAGAAGCTGACTGGAAATAATGCGTCCCCAGAGACAATTCAGCAACAGCAGCAACACTGCGCCCTTTCCATACAACACAGATGCCTTGTGTTCTTGCAGAGAAGTTGTCACTACAGTTCTTGATTTCCCCAATGCATACACCTTTTTTGTATCAGCTTGCAGAAAAAACACACCACCTTTAGAGGATTTGGCAAATCCTATAGAAATTATTCCCTTCCCTCCTACAAATCATTCCTACCGATCATTCCTTCTCATGTGCAAAAGTAACACAATTCTGACTCAAAATGAAGTAAACCAGCATTCTAGGATCAGCATGACCTGGCTTTAACTTCCACACCATAATAAGATTCCTCTGGAGGCCAGAAACCTTCTACAAACAAGAACAGGCAAGATGTTTTTCTAAGCTAACACTACGAGACAGAAAATTTCAGTATTTTGTGTCTAAGAACATCGACATAACTCATATCAGAAAGACAAGGTATATCCTAACAGGAAAATACCGCAATTTTCAGAAAACTCTTGGACTGGAGTTATTGCTGAACCCAGCACATCCAGGGCAGGGGCAGCCGAGAGTGATTCTGTGATTCTATGACCTGCCCAGGGCAGGGGAGAGCTGAAGCGTTTGTGTCCTTCCCACAGGAGACAGTGCCATCTCGTGGGACAAAACCAGGGACTCAGTGTGTGAAAAGTACTGGAGAAAACCTGGGGCGGGGGGGAAGATTCTTCTCTCAAGAGACGCATTTTAAACTGTGTCTGATGCAAGAACTAGTACACGAGCAATGACTTTAACAGAACTTGGGGACGGAGTACGCCTGCCTTTGTGCAGAACTCACGTGCCATTGGAACTGCATGCAACTGCAAAAAAGTATTTCAAGTATAGCTGCTCATTTCCTTCTCTGCATTCTGAGAACTCCAGAATTTGCTGTCTCTTCTCTTTTTTCCATGCTGCTAGCCTTAGTACAGCTTTCGAGACATCTAAAACCTGGCTTCTCCCGGCTTGCTGGAAAAATGGCACCATTAGCCTGCCACGGAGAGGTAACTCATCAGTATTCACTAGAACACTTGCTCTGCTATTCCACTGACACCGTAGGCACTCACATGTGATAAAAATAAAGATTTGGCTTTCCTAGGGTATCCTTTATTGACTACTGGCTTCTCAGGCCAGGTTGGCCAAATAGGGAATTGTTTAGAACCTGAACTACTATTACAATTACAATTAATTATACTATGCATTATTTAAAGCATTTACTAAAAAAATGACTGCAAGCTCACACATAAAATAGAGTTTCTAGCAACAATGCTGTAACAGCAGACAATGCTACAGTCCATTTTAGGCCCTACATAAGAACCTTTTTCGTTAGGACAAATGTTATAAGTTTAAAAGCACTCCTCTCACAACTTTCTTTTTTATTAAGTGCATCATACATGTGGTGTTCTGGTTTGCTATTATCCCCTAGGCAATGACACATCTATGCTTTGACACTAAGAAACTGAAACAGATGCAAAGATGAACTCACAGTCCTGCAGTCAAATGCTGAAATTTTGACTTTATCTTCAGTGAGCCCCATACAGGCGTTTACAAGGACTAAATCCATGCCCATGAAATGAAACCCTCCAGATAAAATTCTTGATGAAGGATTACCCATTGTTTCAGTAGATAAAAGGCAAACAGCCTCAGACATATTTTTTTAGTTTTTTTTTTAATAGTCTTCCTTTCAGTTTGTAAATGAAAGCCTTCGGAACCAAGCAGTAATTAACTGTGAGGCTGCAAGGAGAGGTAACTCAGAACATATGGTACAAATATTACGTACATCTATTAAGAACACCTTCAAAATTCAAGGTATTTTTCTGAACATACATAGTCTACATATGCTGACTCAGGTCATTAGCATGAAGCCACTTCCACGCTCAAGAACTACATCAGAAAGTCATTAAAGCAAGTGAGTTTACGTGAACGAGACTTATAAACTCCTTTGGCTTTCAGGGAGAAAACTCCACTATTTGAAATCCCCTCTATACCCCTCCCAGAAAGTTCACTGCTCTCCCAGGTCCAGAAACAACCCTGAAAGTTTTGGGGCAGGAGGCACAGAAACCCACAGTGCCTCTGGGGCTCAGGGAACTTTTAAACTTACTTAAAACTCCCACCACCCCGAGCCCCGAGGCTCTCGCTGGCCGAGCCACACGTGTCCCAGGCCCTGGGTCCCTCCAGGAGCAGCCTGTGCTCTGTCCTCACATAGACCCTCTATGAGAGCTACGTTTGGGGAGAGGGTTGTATTTCGGGAATACCCTGGGATTCAGAGCACTCACAACACCAGCAGTGCTGATACAGACGTATTATCTACATTAAGCCCCTGTATAAGTAGAAATACCAGGTTTAAAACTGGCCACATAGCAAGTCTTCTTTACTATTAATCCTTAGCTTAAGTGTTGCATTTGCACCCAACCAGTAAGGCAAAATAATAAAGTTATCGCATCTCCAAGAACAGCTTAAGAACACTGCAAACAGAGTTTAGAAAAATAAAGACTTGGGGTGAAGTCAAGGTTCATCTAAAGGAATGCAGGAAAAAAAGGGGGTAAGCTCTCGCAAATACCCTTGAACATGAACAGGCATGAAGGGCCAGATCTTAGGGAAAGTGAGGAGACTAGAGCTGCACCACATGGCCTACAGCTCATAGAGTGACACCGGCAGGATGAAGGAGCCGGAGGTGCCTGCAGGCTCCGTAGTCCTTTCCCCTCTCTACAGCTCAGTATGCCTCTCATGAGCTGCCCAACTGTTAAGGTGAATGTCATCACCACAGAGAGAAAGCTCTTCAAAGACATCAAAAAAATAAAAGAGAGAATACCAAGTGAAAGTAGTAGCACAGGAGACTCCAAGGCCTTGTCTAGAAAAGAATACTGTACTTAATAACATCAGTTTCCAGCTGTCATGTACGAAAACTCTGATTTTATATAGCCAAATTCTAAAGTGGAGGAAAAAAACACCAACCCCAAATGCCCACACGACTTCGAAATACCATTTGGTAAGTGTACAAGCAGGACATGTTGCTGCTCTGCCAGTTTCCAATGCTCATTCTTTTGTGGTACCCTAAAGATGTCACCTCACTGTAATTACGTGTCCCTTAGCTGAAGGGGAAGGAAAAGACTACTGAAAGGCCAAGGGAGAGGAACACAACCAGAAAGCCCTCCTATTTATCACTGGGACAGGGAGGAAAAGGATGGTGTTAGCTCATAAGATCTTGCACCAAGAATATAAAAAACAAGTAACTTCAAGAAAGATTTTATTCTAGAGTAACCTAGATCTACAGACAGATAAAACCACAGAATCGCAGAATTGTCAGGGTTGGAAGGGACCTTAAAGATCATCTAGTTCCAACCCCTCCTCCATGGGCAGGGACATCCCCCACTAGATCAGGCTGCCCAGAGCCCCATCCAGCCTGGCCTTAAAAACTTCCAGGGATGGGGCTTCCACCCCCTCTCTGGGCAACCTGTGCCAGGGTCTCACCACCCTCATGGGGAAGAACTTCTTCCTCACGCCCAGTCTGAATCGATTCATCTCTAGCTTTAATCCATTAGAGCATGAACAGAGTTAAATGCAGCAGTCTGCATTTTGACCCCCAAATCAGTATTTGAGACAAACAACTCATCATCTATGGTGTTTGATAACACTTACCAAGAAAAGCTGTACAATGGTGTGCAACTGTGATGAGAATCACCTGCAGGGGGCTTAAGCCACCCGCCCGGAGGTGAAAAAGTCCTGATGAGAAGGACTGGAACATTACTACAAGGTTGGACATGTGCCCTTACTAGCTTAAAAGCAGGGAGGTATTGCGCTCTGCTCAAACTTCAGCTATTTAATGCATACAGGGATCCAAATCCTGTGTCCCCAAAGACAAACTAACCCACACATAGGTGCTAAAGGAGTCTGTCCCAACCAACAGCCCAGTACGAGAAAGCATCTCTATCCCTGGGAACAATTTTTCAGATCTTTAAATCCTAAAAAGAGTTGATTGTTGACAATTTGATAAGAGATACTGGGAGTATCGCCAAATGCAGTTTCACAGGGATGACTGACAGGGCAAAGCATGTGAAATAAATCGGTCTAAAGTAATTCAGACAAAAACTCCTCTGGCTAGCTAGTTAGAAGAAATGTTAGGCCATACCTGCATCTGTTTTGTACAGTCTTCTAACACAAATCAAAACTTCTCAAACATCTGAGAGGTCATCCTCAAGCACAGGCAGCCAGATTGCAGTCAATGGGAAACATCCGAAAGCTCAAGTTTCTGGGGCCCAGGTGCCATGGAACAGAATGGCCCCTGAACAGGATGGCCAAGCTGGGGGATGTCAGGAAAGCAGAACTGACACACCTGCCCACAAACCTGGACCAGTCTTCTTATCTAGTAAAGGTTTTGTGGAGTA
>NW_009708445.1:0-1627 GCF_000703405.1 Apaloderma vittatum | reverse complement strand
CAGGTTTTGTAGACCAGGAGAAGCTCACCTGCCACAGATCTGAGAACAGCTCTATTTCAGGACAACTCAGTCTAAAGAACTTTTCTTAACACTCCTGTCAAATGGTTCAAGAAGAAAATGGTACTAGTTTAGATCAAGGGTTGATACTGGCCATTCTTCTATCCTAAAGGCAGCTCAAAGCAGCTGTCTCAGAAGTAGTGTGATAAGCCAAATCTATGTGATACCTCCCAATTTATTTTCTCCCAGACTTTAATCATTTTCCATCAAGGGAGTTGTTTCTGCATCTAAATGATTTATTCCATGAATACAGTTCTTTTAGAAACACTTGTCCAGTATCCCCTAAAGCCACATAAAGCTACTTAATCTATAATGTTGGCTCGTTAATGAATTTTATTTTATTCATAACTACCTCTTCTTGTTGTGAACATTGCTACAAGCTTCACATGGTGCAGATAACTGACATACTGGAAGGGAAAGCAAACAGTCAAGCCTTATGCACTCACGCCACGTGTCACCTAAGACACCTGTAAGTCATCTCCCTTCCCTCACTAGGAAAGTTGGCCCCTTTCTAGCCTGAAGGGTCTTAACTCACCCCACCCCACTGATTATCTGACAAAAGTCCTTCCATGTATTTTTTCATCCTTGTTAAATGCTTCTAACATATCATTTTTTAACATGAGGAGACTAGAACTCTACACGGTATCTATGATCATAGAATCACAGAATCATAGAATGGTGTAGGCTGGAAGGGATCTTAGCGATCATCTAGTCCAATGCCGTCATTTTATTATGTCTTCTGTCACAGTCTATTTCTTTTTCTAAAAAGAAAATCTAACAGGCTGTCATGACTCACGTGTTTTTAGAGAATCACATATCATAATTGCGAAGCCTCCTGCCCGAGTGGAAATGGTGTCTGATGAGGATGTGATCAACTAGAATTTACAAAGAAAATGAAAAGGATCTCTCAAGAGGTCCAAAACGCCAGTACATATAGAGCAACACTAAATATCTGTTCTGGTCTTTTCATCTCAATAAAAAGCAAATACTGAAACTAGAGAAGACTCAAGAAGGGTAGTGAGACATACAAAGACTAGAACAGCCTTTGCAAGGGGATGAGAGTGAGGAAGAAGTAACTGAGAAGGGCTATGACAGAGCCTGTAATCACGAGCTGCACAGACACCATGGGTAGAGACTAAAAACTGTTTTCCAAGGCAAGAAGGCAACAGTTTAAAAAAATCCCAACAAACAAACACCACAAAAGGAGCTGGCTCCTGACTCAAGGTGTTGTTGAGCTATACGATCCCTGTCGGTGACTTAACACAGTGCTTTACTGACACAGGGAAGTTTCGGTAACAGAAACTCTCAGAAGATCAATAAATATGTAGCAATTGCATTGGATTCAACAAGTCAGGTCTGGAGACCAGATGGCTACGTGAAGAAGCGAAGCACGATGTATCCCAGCCCAGTCCTCATCCTCTTTCACGGGCCCGCCCGGCGAGGCAGGGCAGCCGGGCTCAGAACCGCCGCCACCCTCCTCCACGGCAAGGACCACTCACCGGCGCCTTCTAAAGGCGGCCCCTTCGCCCGGTTCCCTCTCGTATTTGAATACTTTGACCGCCCGCACACA